>NC_059377.1:24720364-25020364 GCF_019703515.2 Myxocyprinus asiaticus
AAGTTATATTACAATTTATATATTTGCTTATATATATATATATATATATATATATATATATATATATATATATATAGTATAGCAAAGTACACTCAATATAATCCATCCTGTCAAACAGATCTTTCAACTCACGATTCATTTTTATTGTTTTGATTTTTTACAGCCAAAATGAGTTTAAATATAAAGCCTTCACAGCTGTGTCTGTCTTTCCCTGCTTAGAAAATGTGCTGCTCGTTCTCCAGAGAGTCTAAACACAACTGGCGGAAAAGCAAGAGTGGAAGAGCTTAGACAAAATAGAGAAGACCGGATTGCCCCACTTTAACTTTTTTAGTGTGTAAATGGAAGCAAATGCATTTTATAGCACAGCTCAACCAAATGCAGGTATTCTGAGCTCCTTCTTCTATTAATTCCATGAATAAAGAATAGGTTTATAAGTGTCTTGCCCTATTTTATTTAAATATTGAATAAATGCATTTTCATATGTCAATTTTAGGACATGTTGATAATGTACTATGCAGAATACATACAAATATTCAATCCTATTCAGTCACAATAAAAACGTGCCATCCTGTTTTCCACTTAGGGATTGTCTCAGGGATAAATGGTAAGTTAAAACAATTTGGTAAATATGCTTGGGAGAGACAAATCAGCCTTGGGACAGATCAGAGCTTCTGATGTCTCTGAAGCCCTCTGCAAAATGGAAACATGTAGTCTTTGGAAGTATTGGATACTGCAAGTGTTTCTAGGGATATTTGTTTTTCTTCACCATCATGCAGAACACGATGTGATGATATAAATGACATAAAGCTTTATAATAGCTTAAGAGCTGGTTTATACATGAATATGTTTATATTTATTGCATTGGGGAAAACAATTATTAATTCTTGTCATTTTGACTTGTAGGTATAGGGCATAAATTAAACGTGTAGGTACTGCAACGGCAAACCTGCTGCATTGTTAAAAAATATTCTAAACAGATTTCATGAAAAAAGTAGGGAAGGTTAAAGAGGAAAAGCTATTGATTTTTTTCTTCATGTAGCCTCTCCAATCAAGCAGTCATTAAAGAAGCCCTCTAGAGCCAAAATGTACACTACAGGAGACAACAACTTGTCTGCAATGTATCGATTTTAGTAGGGACACACCAAATGACAAAAACTAACTACACACTGAAAAACATATTAACCTAAAATGTGCTTTATGTGGTAACATCTAAATTAACTGTTTTGATTCATGTGAAAACAATATTATTTAACTGAATCAACTTGACTACATTAGGTTACAGCAACAAAACTCATTTAACAACTAGATCAGGTAGAAATAGCTCCTTAAGGTAACAATTGCAAATTATCACTTTTAACAGTGTATGTGGTTGATAAAGTAAACAAAATCTCATGCACAGTTAATGATGGCATATTTAAAAAAAAAAAATTTTGCCAAAGCATTTTTGCTCCCTGTGATGATTCACTTTTATGTTTCTTTTTACTAAAAGGTATGTTCTGTACAGTATGTTGGTTACAAAACATCCTGCCATGCTTTCATTGATAAACATTAGGGATAATAATTACACACATTAAAAGGATTTCATGGTTACCCATTTCCTAAAACATTATATTAATTCCTCTGTCTGTCATGATTGTCAGCCATCACAAAGCAATTCAACCTTACATAAAAGCTTTATGGAGTGCATTGCAAAACAAGTGTAGCAGGCTTACAGTGTCTCCACTGAGAGTGCAGCCAGTACAATATGTATTTGCCATATTTTGTCATATCTGAGCATGTCCAGATGAGAAATATTATGGAAGCATATTAGTGCAGTCAAACACCATAGTATTTTTAAAGGGATAGTTTACCCAAAATTTGTATTCTTTCATCATTTACTCACCCTCATGTTGTTCCAACCCAATATGACTTTCTTTCTCCATCTTTTTCCCTATACAATGAAAGAAAATGGTGACTGAGGCTGTCAGTCCTTAACATTCTGCCTAACACCCCTTTTGGAGGAATTATCCCTTTAACCGTTTAAGCTCTGATGGTGTTTTTAAAAATGTCCTGTTTCAACGGCATACCCAAAATTAAAAGCTTATAACTCGACAATAAAAAAAAGGGAGGGTCAAGTGTTTGGTATCATTGTAAAGAAAACATTTCAATTTTTTTAATGATATACATAAATGGCAAATCGATAAACTTGCCAACGATATAGATAAACTCTCAACAACAACAAAAACAATCACAAAATATTTGAGCCAAAAAGTAACCTTTTTTTCTTATTTTTCTGATTTGACATTATATACCTCAGGGTGTAAATAAAGTGGCTCCAAAAAACTGCTTTTGTTTTGTTCCCAATCATGTCAACTGTAACAGTAAAATTTTGTGTTGATATGAAAAAACAATCAAAAGTTAAAGCATTTCAACAATAATTTATCTAAGCGTCCAAAAACGTCTCCAAGTGTCAGAAAGTCTCTCCAAACAAATTAAACATAATAACTGTACATGTCAAGTCAAGTCATAAGGAAGTCATTTTTATTTATATAGCGCTTTTCACAACACACATCGCTACAAAGCAGCTTTACAGAAAATCATGCATAAAAAGAAAATATGAAACTGTAATATCTATAAAGTCTTAGAGTGATCATTGTATAGTTTGATTAAATATGATTGTAAATTGTGTATCAAAATTAAATAATTAAATAATAATTGTATTAACCCCTGTGAGCAAGCTAAAGGTGACTTTGTGCAGAGTTCTTTTGGAAAACACAAAAGCACTGGTTGAGATGCAGACCAAAAATTATTCGTCAGATCCCCAGAGTGCTGGCATGAATTTTGAGAGATATTAATCCTTAAGAGGACATAGGATGAGCAAAGCTCCAAATTAAAATTCATCCCCATTACATTTAAGTGCACCATGTGACAGTTTAATCATACATAATTTGACCAAACCCCCTTTTTTTAATCAGATTTATCACTGGATAATTAAGGCCAGCCAAGAGAATCCAAACATGGTGAAAGTTTTTCAAATTGGGTCATCGTTTGAGAAACGGTCACTCAATGTACTGAAGGTATAGTCAATGCATTGGGGATAAAAGGTTTGCACAAATTACAGTCAAATTTGTTAGTAGAATCAAAATGACTTTGTCCTGCAGCTGTCAGGCCAGTCTGGCCAGAGAGGTGAGGTGAAGAGAGCCATGTGGATGGACTGTGGTATTCATGCTCGGGAATGGATCTCTCCAGCTTTTTGCATGTGGTTTGTAAAATATGTCATTATAATCTCCTTCCAACATTATCTTAACATTACAGTAGCTGTTAACACACTCTGCATCGAACCATACATTTCTTCATACTTAATGAAATAATTTATTTTACGTAACCCATCTAGCTTTATAAATCTCTACTTGCACTTTAGCCTTCGCTAAGCCCCACCTTGAGAGCATTTCTGACCAATCCTATCTTAGCAATTGTTGCTCTGCCGCCATTTCTCTTTTTGCCATTTCTCTTTTGCCTAAATACCTTTTTACAATGAGAGCCTACGGGAGTAATGTGTGTTTGAGTGGTTTTAAGCAGGATTTTATCGAAATTATGAGCAATGTCTCGTGACCAGAGCATGCGAGCAGAGCGGAGCGAGCGCGGAGTGTTGAGCGGAGAGCGGTGATAATTCCACCTGAGCGGAGAGCACCTTTTTGAAGATTCCGCCCCGCTATCTCAGGCCGCTCAGTGCCACTCGCTCAACCCAGAATGCGCTTCGTGATATGCTGGTTTGGGAATCTGCTAAATAAGCAATAGGCCTGAGGTTATGGAGCTCTAACATTGTTTTAGTGAAGTTGCAAACCTTATAACCTCAATAAATGCATAGCATTAATCAAAGCTAAGAATGCAGAAATCGAAAGGGAGTGTGAAGAGACCATGAGAATTAGCAAATATTACTTTTGGAATCGTACACGTCACATTGCCAGAGAGCACGAGGATGTGCTACGCGAACATGGTAGTGCAGCAAAAGGTAAGCTTGTAGGCTAAACTACTATTCGATAATAAATTAATAGATCAGTAATATATCTTGTTGTTTTGCCATCATGTTAGTGCAGCTGCCAGCTAGATGCAAGCCCGGTTCTGTGGGGTTGGGAAAGTTAGAGCACCCTCAATTGTATATGTACGCTTAATAATACTGTATATTGGCAAAGCATTTTGCCTTGAATCCCGGCGAACATAAACAAAAAATCCCTGCATCAAAACCAATAAACATGTATGAACTTGCAGATCAGTGTGTCCTAATTTGCAGGCGGAGCATTCTGCTTTCATGCCCCAATTGTACAATTGTGCATTTGATTAGTAAAGATTTCCACTCTCGCATAGAGAATTTCATTGCAGAATTATCTCACTTATTCAACCAGCTTTCGATTTCTGCTTCGGGATAAAGTGGCTCATAACTGCTGGTCAGTTTCCCAAAGCCAAATCCACACCTTAACGAGAAGTGAAACGTAAAAAAAATTATTCTAGATTAGTGGTTGCAGATAACATCTTCGACATCGCTTGCTGCATTCATGCGCAGAGAAAAAAGCTATAAATGATTGTACAATAGAAAAAAACAATTTTTCTTAAACGAAGGCAGTGTAATTTGTGAATTAAATAATTTTTATTTGTTTTAGGATCATTAAACATGATTTCATCTAATATATATATTGGACAAAATCTCACTTTATGCAGGACAAATATTTTTTATTTGTTAAATCCATGGTTAAACCTTGCTGTATATATAAAGAGCGCATGCACAAGACATGATCGTTTGACGCATATAAAGTCCAGATTAACTTTATAATGCTTTAAAAATATCAAGGAAAAACAAAGGGAGCACACGGTATCTACTAATATAATAATTATTATATAAATAACCAGTCATTTAGATTGCATATGATTTGTACATATAAAATTGTAGGGAATATTAATAAAGCAACAACACTGAAAAAGAGAAAAACATTCTGTTTTCTAGATAACTTAATACACCCTTTAAAACTGAACACAAAATTAGGATGAGAAATTGCTCATTTTAATTTACAGACCCAAAGTCTGATAGCATTAAATCAGAAACATATTAATGTATCAAATCTACAGTATAATCATTCCGTGGAGACAATGCAACTGAAAAACAATTATAAATTTCACTTTTACCTGCAATATTTTTCTTGGTATCAGTCCATGTTTTCATTATTGCCATAAATGACACAAACAAACTTTAAAGTTGAAAATATTGTGGTTTTCTGGGTCGGTTGTATCACTTGGGTCCAGTTTAAACTGAAAAGCGCAAATTTGCGCGTATGCGAGTTTCCGTGCCAACGCACATATGTTTTATCAATTGTAGAGGTGTGTTTGATGAATTGTTTAAAGTAAATAAAGGTAATTTAGAACCTTTCTTTTCTCGTGCTAACAGAGTAATATTTGACTGATTACAAATGATAAGGAAGGTCTGGTTCACCCGATTATCTAACAGCCGTTGTAAACCAGTCCAAAATAAACAGCGAGATTTTATATACAAAAACACAAAAATACAATCACATAATTTCAGATGTGTACGTTACTAATCATTTGATAATTTAATAAATGTTGGCCTATAGTCTATATTTCACCCAGAGGGGCACCTCAGCCCATGTGGGCAAAGGGGCAGTTGCTTGGGCCACTGTAGCTACCCCCTGTGTGCGTGTTTGGAACCAAGTATACTACAGAAAAATTTAATGTCGGAGCGGGATTTGAGCAAACGCTTTTTTACCGGTAAGCGTGAGCGGTACTTGAGCGGAGCGGCCGCTTGGGCCGTGAACGGCTGAGCGGAGCGCACGTGCATGGAGCTGTTTATTGAGCGGAGTGTCACACCGCTCCACTTCTCTCACATGCCCTTCTCATGACGTCACGAACACACAGTTTTCAAAACAATACATTTCAAAAAGGTACTATAAAGGAACTATAAATGCTCTTTTTAGACTGGGGAGGAAGTTTGAGTTCTGACATTTACAATAGGTTTTTATAGTACAGTTACCTCATATATGTCTAATATCAAGGAAAATTTTATTTTCCATTTCATGACCCCTTTAAATAAGCCTTGCAGAGCCTGCTGGATTAAACTGTGTCTGCTCTTATTCCTAAATAAACACGTATAACATCAGCAAGGACACCTACATTTGCTCCAAGGTAAATTCAATGTAACAACTTAACATTTATTCATTTATGTATTGATTCAAGTCTTAGTAAAGGTGATAGTATGGAGCTAAATAAAAGACAAAAAGATTTGAATTTGAATTTTGTGAATTTGAATTTTAGACATGTGGCATTTAGCTAAATTAAATTTTCCATGGCATATTTTGGTCCATGTACTTTTTTCATTTCGAAATCAAAAAACAAGAAAATCTATTCTGCCCCGAACCCTGGCCCTTCATCTCAAAAGAAATTGGCAAATATCTAAAAAACTTTTGTTCTTTGATTATTCATTTAGTTTAAAATACAAAAAAGCAAGAAATCAGCCCATCTCCCACCTCCATTGCTGATGGATACAAAATCAGTATATACAGCTTGAACATCTGACCTGCACATGTGGGCGGGTCTGAAACGCAACCGGTCAACCTGCACTGTCATTTGTCCTGCCTCAATCAATCCCATCAGAACAAGAGCTCAACACGACACAGCTCCGCAGATGGATGGATTAATCTCATTTTCAATTCAGAACATCAAGACTCCTCCAAACATTCGACAGCCGCACATTCACAACAACTCTGCTCTCCCACACAAAGCAGCCAAACAATGGATACATCCGACAGCCCACCAATTGAACGCAGCAACATACAGTATATAATGATGTAGCTTGAATACAATAATACAGTGTTGTGCTGCAAATTATGAAAAATTAGTCTAAATGATAATACAGGTGAAGTGGGACACGCAGGTTTTTGTACATGATATTTATTCATTTCCCTCTCTATGGTGTTCTGGAGTTCTTTAGTTCAGAGTCCTGCACATGACGGGTGAACCACTAATATTTGATGTAACAGGTGGAAAAATATTTACATTAGAGGTGGGCGATCTGACGATTTTATATTGTGATCGATCTTGAAGATGTCCACGATCTACTTTTCAAGTGAATCTTAGAGATCGCGATCTTTTATGTCCTCATAATAATGTTAAAACTAAAACAATAACTGCCTACTAGATGGTTGTGCTGATTGGCCAAATTATACCACGTGTCTCTATCATGTGTCTTTCACGCGTGGTGACGTATTAGAAAGAAAAATCAACGAACTAGCAGCATGGCAGATGAGGAACTGGTGCCGAAAAAAGACTCAACATCAGTTGTGTGGCAGTGGTTTGGTTATGCACAGTCAGACATTTCTCAGAGAAAAGTTATCTGTAAACTTTGTCGGGTAACGGTCGGCTCTTCCGGAGGTAATACAACAAATCTTATTCAACCACCTGAAAAGGAAGCATCCGAAGGAACATGCCAAGAGTGTTTCACTCAGGTCGGTACAACCCCACTCATCTGTATCTCATGAGGTCCCGAAACATAAACAGTTATCACTGACCGACACATTAGAGCACAAAAGCAGCAAACGATGGAAAGAGGTGACGGAGGCGGTCACATTCTACTTAGCTAAGGATATGGTGCCATTCAAATCTGTTAAAAACGTGGGATTTAAAAGACTGATCTACATTTTAGACGCACAGTATGATTTGCCAAGTCGCAAATATTTTTCTAATACCGCCATTCCCCATATGTATAGTGAATGATGAAAAAGGATCGCTGCAGAAATAAAGCATGGAGAATTTTTTGCAACGACGAGTGACTTATGGTCCAGTCGTACAGCTGAGCCGTACCTGAGTCTAACCATCCATTTTATTGATGATGACTGGAAGCTAAAGAGTGCATGTCTTCAAACAAACTACTGCCCTGAAGACCACACTGGGGAGCTAATTGCTCATGACCTGAAGGATGCACTAGAATCTTTGAGCCTAAATGAAGAACAAATGTCCTGCATGACAACAGACAGTGGTACAAATATGGTGAAGGCCTTGCAGCTCAACAACTGGACTCGCCTGCCGTGCTTTGGCCACAGACTGCATCTAGCCATAGGTGAGTTACGCAAAATAGCCTTAGCTAAATATAAAAATACTACTTAATAATATAAATATATGATCAAGATAAGATCAAATTTTTTTCTTTGTAATTTAAAATAACTCAAGTTGTCTTAAGTTACAACATTATGTATTTTATATAACAAAATATTTATTAAATTGCTCAAAAGAGACAACAGTTCTGTTTATCTTTTGTTCATGAGTTATGATGGTCTGAACTTGTTTTAATTGTCCATTTGTTTCCCCCTTTCACAGAAAAAAGTGCAAAGGATACACGGATTGGGCGTGCCACATCACTATGCAAAAACATTGTGTGCGCTTTCTCCTTCAGATGGAAAAAGCAGAGAGATCTAATGAAGGCACAACTCGAGCTCAACCTGCCTCAGCGGAATCTAATAACAGAGTCTCCAACACGATGGGGGTCCCGACTCAAGATGGTTAAAAGAGTCCTTGAACAGGAAGCTGCCATTTCACAGGTTTTGAAAGCTGATAAGAAAGCAAGACACCTTGCACTAACATGGCAGGATATTGATGTTTTGGAGTCGGTGAAGAAGGCCCTCAGCCCACTCAAAGATTTCACAGATGCACTGTCAGGTGAGGACTTCGTGAGTTAGTTCTACTTAAAGCCTGTGTTGCATCTTCTGAAAATGAATATCTTGAGTGTGGATGCTGAGGACACTAACTTAACAAAGAAGCTAAAGGAAACCATCACCCAGTACCTCAGTGAAAAGTACAGTGACCCGACAACAGATGACCTCCTGGACATGGCGTCTCTTCTTGACCCAAGATTTAAGCTGCACTTCGTGAATGAAGAAAAAAAAAAAGAGCAGATCAAATCTCGAGCTATTACTGACCTGGAAGTCCTTCTGTTGGCAACATCTCAACCAATAGTGTCTGTTGCATCACAAAGCACAGAATCTGAGGGGCCAGCCAAAAAAAAAAAAAAATAAACTCTAGGTAGCCTTCTCAAAGTACCCAGTACCTCAGCATCCACAGGCCCAACTTCGGCACCTGCTTTGAAAGAGTTAATTGAGGCAGAACTGGCATCATACCTCTAAATACCTGAGGCTGACAGCGAGTTGGATCCTTTGGAATGGTGGAAAACGCACCAGGCAAACTTTCCACGGGTTGCGCGCCTAGCAAAATAGTACCTTTGTATCCCAGCAACCAGTGCACCATCAGAAAGACTATTTAGCACAGGTGGCAACATTGGCACATGCCAAAGGGCTACTTTGAAACCCCATAAAGTGGATCAGTTGATTTTCCTTGCAAAAAATCTGTAATTCTGTCCAACCAGAATATCACAAAGAGGGGTCAACCTCATCTTCCATGTTTAGGAAATGTAACAAAATTGCCTCAAAAATGTAGTTCTGATAGCATAGTGAAGCTGTTTGTACCTTTAGAATTTATATTCAAAACGAAAGGTATTGATATCTGACATTTGATTCTACACCCTTTTCTACCTCATCATTCCTGTTAAGTCTTTGTTAAACTCTTTTAGTTTTATTATATTTCTGTTAATTTCAATAGCAGTGCAGTGCTGTTAAAATGTAACTGTGAAACAGTTTAAATATTTTTTTTTAACGTACATTTAACTACTTTTTTAAATTCGAGTTCTGAGTACTTGAAAAGTCTTATTTTATATAATATTATCTATTGGCTGCCGATTGCCACTTGAAGTAACAGAATGTTTATTTTTCAGAATTTGAAATGTGCACATCTTGTGTTATTTAATGTTTATCTATTGACTGCTGATTACAACTTTAATATTTAAAATAAAGTTAAACTCAGGCCATTTAATTACCATTTTGACAACTGATTCTTTAATTCAATGTTGTGTTTTAAATTGTACAAATAGATAAATCCATAGGCTTGTTCCAGTCTGGATATTCTCTATAGTACATCTCAAAATTGGGAAGATCGTGATTCAGATTGTGGATCGTGATTATGTGTTATAAGTTCGTGATATGATTTTTTGGGAAGATCGCCCACCCCTAATTTACATTGTCAATTGCGGGTCAGGCTGCAGGTCAAATAACCAAGGCTATTTTTTTAAATGTCAAATAAAGTTCATCTTTCTCATCTTTTTTCTGTTAATTGTCATCACAACGTTAGGCTACATGTTTATTTTTCTTAAATGGTCCAACTCAGAGTGTCTAATGTTAGTTTGATTGCTTGTGTGACGTGAGCAAATAAAAAAAAATTGTCTACCTGATATAGTAGATTTATTTTAAAGTGGGTGTGGTTTGGACCACGGTCTTTATGTTAAACAGGTCGGGTCGGTTCAGCGTCGGCCCTAGCATTTTGGAGGCCCTAAGCAGATTTTCAAAATGGGGCTGTCAAGGACCTGCCCTTAGTTTTGGGATTTTTCCCTCTGGGGCAGAGCCCTGACATATATGTGTTCTATGTCTGTTTTATGTCTTGTGTCTGGATTCAGCCACTTTGGTTAGATTGGTTTATTTGCTCTGTGGCTGAGTCCAGGCACTTGTGTTTTGTCTAGTGTTATGTGAATGCACTTGGTTTTGTGTGTTGTCATTTCCTTGTGCATTTGTGTCTGTCTTGTCTTTATTGATACCCCGCTCTCTCATTTGCCTTGTTACCTGTTTGATTATTAGTTTATGGTCCTCACCTGCCCTGCTTGTTATCCCTCCTGATTTCTCTCCCTACTTATTCTCCCTTGTGTGCTCTGTCTGTTGCTAGTACGTTATCTCTATTTTGTCTAGTCGGTCATCGTGGTTTCTCTAGTCTTGTTCATTCATTCATTCATTCATTCATTCATTCATGTTTGTTATTTTGACTGTTAGTTTTTGTTTCTTGTTTTATCTCTTCCCCCCATGAGATTTTTGTTTCTGTTTTCAGTTGTTTTGTTGGTTTTTGGTTTTCTCTCCCTCATGAGAGTTTTGTGTTTTATTTTTTTTATTATTTTCAATAAAAGCCCATCTTTGTTGTCTAACATTTGGGTCCTCTTCACACTGTTAGCGTACCATGACAGGGGCCCCCTTACCTACATGTACCCCTATAAAATGTGCAAATAAACGTCTATTTATTTAAAAGCTTGAATGTAAAACTATCAACTTCAGAAGTACAAAAATGCAAGAACACAATTTTTTAAGCTCACCAAACACACATCACATGCACAAATTAATAAATGTATTTAATGAAATTCTGTGCGAATGAATAAGAAAGAATTAAATTACCAAATTAAGGTATTGTACAGAACATATAATAATACAGTATAATAAGTAGGTTATTGTGATGGAACTTAACTTAAGAGCAGCTTTAGAGAGAGTGGTCTCTTCCGGTCCAGGAAACGTGTTACTGCGACCCTTGTTCTGCTGGCCCGTGAGATGTCAGACCAGCAAAGGCGTGCGTGCTCACGTCCACCCCCTTCTCTGCACTACCTAACCTTTAGTGATCACAACGAAAACGCCATGTTTATTTTTGGTGATATCACAGTCCCCTTAGACACTTTATTTAGACCTTTTGTGTTCATTTTAATTTAAAATAAGTGACTTTCCGATGGCGTGTACTGTATGTCTTCACATACATAAATTGATAAAAGGAAAATACTGAAATTGGCAAAAAGTTGACTCAAACCCGGATTGCCAGCTGTTTTATTAATGTCACCACATCAGATCATAGGCTGAAGGAAATTCACATACTTATCTCTCCATGTCTTTTCTTCAAAGCGTATGCAATATTTGTAATAGTTCTGACAGGTTCCATCAGACTATTGGCATGCAAATAGCTGGTCTGTTTGCTCAGTGCTATTTTATATACACTTATTGCAAATAATGATATGGCTATACTGAACCAGTGGTAGGGGGGACCCTGATGGCAGCGGGGGCCCTATGCAGCCGCATATGTCGCTTATTAGGCTGGGCCAGCTCTGGGTTGTGTACGGAATTACAGTTGCAATTGAAAGTATTCAACCCTCTAAAGACAGTAAGGATTTACAAAGGTAAGCTCTTCTAATGACCCAGAATTTTTAAACTTTACATCTATATCAGTTGAGTGACACATTCAAAGTCATAGTGTGAATATATAACCTAATATTTCTAAATAGCAGGATTTTTTTTAAATACAGCCATGTCATAATTATTCAACCCCTATTGCATGTAGCTGTTTCTTAAATATGTAAGGCTACACAAGTAATTGTTTTAAAACAAAATTAAGTCATCAATCTGCAATGGCACTTATTTAAGTTTTAAAATTTAAGTTTAGTGTTGTAAGCAAAAATGTATGTCTATGCAAAAAATGCAATTAAAAATAAGCTGTCTCAAAAGCTACAGGAGATTATTTCATTACACAAGAAAGGTCATGGCTAAAAGTACATTTCCAAGGCACTTCAATTTCCAATAGACAAAGTTGGCAGCACCATTCATACATTTTTTAAATATGGTACAACTGCAACCTTCTTGGGGTGTGGAAGAAAGCAAAACTTCACCAAGGGAAATGTTGACTTGAATATTCAAGTAATTAGGAAAGACCTGTGGAGTCCTGGAAGAAGGTTTTATAGACATATGACACTAAACTGAAAATGAGTTTTAGACCCATGGGTCAGCAGTACGTCTGGAGTAAGATGACAAGGTGATGACAAGAACGACACCATCCCCACAGTCAAGCATGGAGGTAGGTCAGTCCTGTTATGGGGGTGTTTTGCGGCTGCAGGAAACGGCTATCCTGACTATGTGACTGACACCATGGATTCTTTCAGGTATCAGGCCATTTTGGCATGAAAAATGTGATGCCTTCAGTGTGTAAATTGAAGCTTGTGATCACTGGACTTTCCAGCAAGACAATAACACCAAGGATACATCCAAGTTGTCCAAAATCTGGTTCAGGGATAGGTCGTGGAATGTCCTTAATTGGCCCTTTCAGTCCATCATTAAAATCCCACTGCAAACCTTTGTTAGGATTTCAAGGAAGCAGTGGCAGCACAAAAACCAAAGAATGTCAATGAGCTGGAAGCTTTTGCTCATGAGAAATGTGTAAAAATTTTAACAGAGAGGTGTCCGAAGCCTGAGAACACTTACCTGAAACATTTATTTGCTGTTATTAAGGATAAAGGGTGCTCCACAAATGATTGACTTTGGGGGTTGAATATTTTTGACATGACATTTGTGGAGAGAATTAGTTATTTTTATTTTAAAATTTGGGTAAACTGAACTCTTTGTTCTCAAATTCACTCAAATGTGTATTAAAAACTTACTTTGACTGTTTACTGAGGTTTTAGTTGATGTGTTTTAATTCACATCACCAGAATGTATTGCTGGTCAGGGGGGTTGAATAATATTGATTGCAACTGTAAATTAGTGCTACTGTTGGATAATGGGTCGAGTGTTCTGTTAAGTACTGCGGGTGCAGGTTTACAAAACAAGACCTGTGCAGGACTCAGCTTTAGTTATTTAGAATGTAATACACACACAATAAACTTGAATTTAGCTCGCCCATGTTAAAACGTGATCTGCCGCTGCATTACTGTTCTGAGAAAGTACACTTGTAGTGAACAATTGTATAGTGTATTGCCATTGCTGATTTAGCTCAATATCGCTTGCTATAGCTTTTTGTGATTTTTGTTCTCGCTTCAGTTTTCCACTGACAACCTGGCTATTTTAGACAGACCTTTATTAGACGGTTTAGGGATGGACACACTAAACATTAGCAATTGGTTTTCAAAGAATGAAACGTGATTACCCACTACTGATCATATCTCTTCTGTGCCACCTAATGCCATATGATGCAACATGCTTCTTTTTTTTCACGCAATCTCAAAGGCCACATCTGTTTTGAATTGTAAGGAGCAAATCCATTTGCCATCATATTTTACCATTTCAGCTGCTTTACAGTGAGCAGAGAACAACCGAGCGAGTGCACAAAGTTTAATAACAGCATTAACCAGTAGGCTATTAATTCACTAATGGAAGGCTAGTTATTTATAATGTATTGAAATGTGCAAATTATCTGGTTATGTTTGGTAATTTGCATCACAACATTTTATGATAATCTATACCCTGCCTTTTAAAATTGGAGGTAACGGAGTAAGACAACAGAGTTGCAACAAATATGCAACTGCCAAAACGCCTGGAAGAATGTCAATGCTCCGAATTAAAAATGAGACCAATCTATCTGCAGAGCTGCATCGTGCCAAACTCCCACCCTGATGGACCTGATCGAGGTAGGACAAATGACAGCTCTGACCAATCTCGTACACCCACATGTGCAAATCAAACACTCAAGCTGTAGATCTACTCCACATCCATCAGCAGTAAACATGAGTAATGAGCTAATCTCTTGCTCATCTACTTTCCAAACAAAACGAATAATCAAAAAACAATCCGGTCTTTGCTTTTTTTGTTTTGTTTTTTTTGCCTATTTCTTTTGCAATGAAAAAACACAATTCAAAGCACAACCAATTCTTTGACTTTTTAATTTCAAAACGAAAACCAAATGAACGCAACGTACACGGACCTATTTGATAGTTTTCAATTTGAATTTCATACATTTGAATTGTAGACATGTGGCATTTATCAAAAACACAGCTGAAGAAGAAATCCAATATATTAATATTCAATATAGAATTCAATATTCTAACATTCAAAACGCAGAAATTCAGATCTTACAGAAAGTAGGCCACAGGTCAAGCATCCATGTTCCACAGGGAAAAGTAGAGGATTTCAGAGAAGTCGAATGGAGCATTTTGGCCGATCACAGATGCTACAATGTCAATTCCAGCTTTTGCAGTGAAAACGTAAAATGTAACATTATTCAAGTACCCATGACCAGTTTATATTGAACCATTTCAATTAATTATTATACAGCCCTTTTCAGGTGCAGGTTTACGATTTCTGATGCCCCAAGCAACCGACGAACCTGAGGCCCCATTTTGAAAAAATCTGCTTGAAAAATAACAAAATTGATTTTAAATCATAATTTTAAATTCTTCCTATCAGTATATGTATAGTGTATGGACCTGGAATCATACATTTCTAAATGCATCTAAATTGCTCTCATATGTGTGTAAAATAAAGTTTATTATTCTGTGCAAAGAACTTGACATGCTCATATGTTGTCCCAGCCTCTGCAACGGAATGGCTAAAAATGGCAAAACATTGCAATGAAACCTGCAATGATGGTCTTTGCAAAGCTGTGACAAACAACCTCACCTTTGTCTTGGGAAAGCAATTAAGATTGTTCTGTCTATTCAATGACTTATGCAAAGCAATCACGAAACATCACTGACGCAAAAGCAGCAATGAATTTAGCAGACAGGCCCATGTGATGCCAAAACACTCCTATTACATACAGAACACAGAGGGAGAGGTAAAGAGAGGGAGTGAGAGATCTCAGCTCCGAACCAGCCATGCATTGCCTGCTGTCACCCTCCGCTTGCTTGCCTGCCTGCCTGCCAGCGCAGGGAGCCACTCAAGAAAATAAAGAGAACCAAATAGGCTGCAAATGAGAACAGGCAGTGCAAAAGAGCCCACCAGATAGATGAAACAAAATTGCTATAAGAGAAATGTAACACCTAACATTTGTTAGTGGGATGAGAACAAAATGGAAAAAATAAAAGTAACACATGTGGAAATGAGAAAAGACATAGTTCAGACAGGGAAGGTCAGAGTGTTGCCCTCCATGTGGTTTATTTTAGAAACCATTTTGCCTTATCCAATAAGCACTAGAAAGACAAATATTTGAATGTTGATTTCTGTAGCCATTTCTGAGATGCAGGCATTTTCATGTACAAGAGAACAGAACATTCCTCATTTACACCCAAGTGTTAAAACGAGTGGCTTGTGGCAGATTAATTTAGAAATCCTAAAATCAGATCATTTCAAACAAGCATGATAATGAATATTTGAGTGAAAAATATTTCTTTCCATTACATTAAATTAACTAAATCATGGAAAAAATAGGCCATGTAACAAGTATTTACTCGTGAATAATTATACAACTAAACTAAGAAATACAATTTATTTATTGATTTATTTATCAAATCATGTTTAAGAATACAGACATATCAGGTCTTTCAGCAGAATTCTGTACTCAACTTTTCAAAAGAATCTTGAATTTTCGTATTCACAACATTTATTTGTGCTATTATAAATTATATTGTGTATTTAAAAAACTCAAAAATGTCCCAAAACATACATAACAGTCCTCTGAATGCCTCTTTGTAGTAGAGCACTCTAGATCGCTTTATAGCAGTGCATGATTGTACTTTAGCTCCACCTACTGATACCTCACACCTCATATGTGTATTGTGCATTGAAAACTTGCAAAAGTTAAATAAAAATCTACCTTATGGACAAACATCTTATTCTGTTAAATTTACACAACACTGGTGATTTTACAATGCAAAAGCTGCAGCAGAAATCTGTAAAGATATTTATATTTAATATTGAGCTAAACCATCAGCAGGCTACTTAGATTTACATTTACATTTACATTTATTCATTTGGCAGACACTTTTATCCAAAGCGACTTACAAAAGAGGAAAACATAAGCGAATCATCTTAAGGAGACATTGGTACAAAAAGTGCCATATTACAAAGTTTCACTAGCATCAGAATAGTAGTATTCGAAACAGATTAAAGTGCAGCGAGGCAAGCTGTGACTGGTTAAGTGCTCATGGAAAAGATGTTTTTAGCCGTTTTTTGAAGACAGAATTTTTAATATAGTATAGAAAGATTATTAATATAGTCTACATCCTAAAGGAAGAAGCACATCAAAATAAATGGTAAGCATAACAATAATGTGCAATCAATATTCAAAATGTAATGCTAGAATGGTCTTTTGAAATGTCCAGGAAACTTAATTACAGTCGATTACTGAATTTTATTATCCAGTCCTTACTTAGAGCTTATTTTATTACAAGAGGTACTTCACTTTCGATGAGAAGTAAACAATATTCAGTTACCCCTAATGCTCTCTGACCATACACAACAAATGGAGTTTCAAATCAACCATAATCTTTGTTAACAAATTCAAACATCTACTTATGGCTAGCAATGTACTGTACAATTATACTAAAGTGGAAGCCGCAACCAAAAAGATTATTACTCTTCTCTAGGTCAAGGGCAAGTATCGATCTTCAGGTAAATTATAATGTATTAAAAACTGCAAACATTTAGACATGGCCTAGAAAATCAGAAATACACAAGAGAATAATGGATGAACCAATTCCTGAATTAGGACCCAAGCTAAACAAGTGAATGTCCGTGACCCCATGGACTGGGACTAGTACCTTCATTACATGGTCTCTATGGTAAATTGCTCTCAGTGTTTGGTTTCCTTAGTTACACGTGGGATGGTTCATGTGTTATGATCTGTTTGAACTTGCCAAACTGATCATGAAGAAATCCCAAATGTTAAAGCGTTCTTCGGACGCAGTCAGTCTCTAAATTCCCTTCTGTCTCCTAAATGTCTCTGCTCTGAGTCCAGCTCAAATCAGTGCACTTAAAAGAGACATTAATAATCAATTTGATTAAAGGAAAGACAAGCCCTTATCTCTTCAAATAAAAATCAGTCTTGAGAGTTTTTATGATCTATTGCTTTTTTCTGTACATTTTTCAAAGAATACCTGTAGTACATACTGCAGTGTTAGTTTCAAAAAGGTAAAAAGAACAGGATGCGACACAATTACCTCTTGACAGAAAAAACACTTTCTCTTTAAAGTTCTCTCTCTCTCTCTCTTTACATTATGACCAAATTGTAAGATCAGCATCAGAAATTATTCAGCTTTCCCAGATCCATCTCTTTATCCTACCAGTGGTGTATACAGCGACTCCAATTAATCCTTATGCCATAAAGGAGATACCTAGAAGCACTGTTTCCTGTACAGAATTGACATAATCAGCCAAGGCTCTAAATAAGTGTGTGTGGTGGTTACCATAATCATAATCAAAGAGGATTTAACTAGACCAGTACGTAGCATGGAACTAACAAAAACAGTTCAGTTTCAAGGTGACAGAAATCAGCATCCTGTCATTATCTAGCTGGATGCCTGATAGTTCAAGTAGATTAACAGTGCACATATACTGCCATGCTGTGATGTGCAGTGGTGTTATATAATTGCTAAACTAATAAAAATAAAAAAATAAAAAAATAAAAAGAGCGAGGGAGAATAACTGATTTCAAATTAATCAAATGAAGTTATGAATCTATGATTTTTTTTTTTTTTTTTTTCAGGAAATATTTGTATTGTCAGAACCTCTTTTTTTTTTTTTTTTTTTTTTTTTTTTTCTCGTCTAAAAGTTCCCAGTGTAAGCCAATAAACTATTTTGGAGCAATATATCAGTGTGCGGAAACTCACCATTTTTTCTTTGTTGTTTGCGCTGTGTCTTACACCCGTGCCCAACTTGGTTTGGATGTACATACCTTTTCTTCATTTTTCAGAGCCATAAACTGACCGTTTATTTTGTGCAAATTTAGAAGCACGTGACCTTTTATATGCGACGGGGTTCTGATTCACTAGTATATTAAATTCAGCTTCATTCACATATTTAACAACTAAGGCAAATGGAAATAGAAGCTCTGCTTAGCCTGAAGTACAACACGTTAAGGTCACAAATCATTCAAGAAAAAAAAAAAGGATTTATATACAAATTAAATACAATAGCGCGCGACAGTGTTTATTCTATCATAATATCAAAGTTCACATCTTACCGTTAAATGGAGAAGAATGTAAATCCTTCGAGCTCTTCACTCTCTCACACTGGAGATCTCAGTGTGAATTCCATCGTCTGTGACTCTAATAGGTGAGATGCTTTCATTGCATGTAATGTTTTCTTTCTCTCTGAGGAGAGTATCCACTCGTTTAAAAAGACGCGTTAAAAAGTCGTGCAATCAAAAACGTCACTGTTTTATGGCAACTGCACATTTTTATGAGCGGAGACGTTGTTTCAAATCAGCAGCTGGTAATCCAAGTGCATTTTACTGCTCCTCGTCTCGCGCATGGAGCATGTGGGCTCCTCCTCGAATTACTGACAGCGGGCTCCATCATTCTTAAAGACACATTTAGGCTGTGCTCAAAACACTGAGCTGCCTATCTTGGCAGCATTTTGTGGTTTTATCATGGGTGCATTCCTAGAATGCTGTCTAGGAAGGCAGCTCACTAGGTTGGTAACACTTTATATTACTGACACATTTACTGTAGGCTGCGTCTCAAAACATTGTGAACTTCCTTCTTAGACAGCATTTTTGGGCATCGCGGAAGCATTTAGAATGCCATTTTGGTAGGCAGCTCACAGGTTCTGAGACGGTAACATTTTATATTTCTGGTTACATTATAGGCTGTGCCTTAAAACCTAGTGATCTATCTTGGCAGCATTTTCAGGTTTCATCATGTGTGCATTCCTAGAATACTGTCTATGAAGGTAGCTCACTAGGTTCAGGGCCAGAAACATTTTATATTACTGATATTTTTTAAAGCTGTGTCTCAAAACATAGTGAGCTGCCTACCTAGACAGCATTACTGGGCATCATGGGTGCATTCCTAGAATACTGTCTAAGAAGGCAGCTCACTAGGTTCTGGGCCGGAAAGATTTGATATTACTGACTGGTCACATTTTAGGCTGTGCCTTATAGCCTAGTGAGCTGCCTATCTTGGCAGCAATTTGGGGTTTCAACATGTGTGCATTTCTAGATTGCTGTCTAGGTAGGCAGCTCAATAGGTTTACACTTTATATAACTGCCACATTTAGGCTGCCTTTTTAGACAGCATTTTGGGATATCATGGGTGCATTCCTAGATTAATGTCTCGGTAGGCAGCTTACTAGGTTTTGAGTCAGTAACATTTTATAGTTCTGACATATTTACTGTTGACTGCGTCTCAAAACCTAGTAAGCTGCCTTCTTAGACAGCATTTTTGAGCATCACAGGTCCATTCAGATGCCACCTTGGTAGGCAGTTTACTAGTTTCTAAGCAGGGCTGGAAATGGGCGGGAACGCAGGGAAACGGAGTTCCCGGAGTGAATTTTGTGGGAGAACGGCGTTCCCATTCAAACTGGCTACATTTGTTAGGGGAATAAATGCGTGGGATCTTCTGCGTCTGTTGACTATGTGAGTGGCCAGAACACATTCAAGCAACAGATCGACAAATGCACACAGAAATCCACAGGCAACCGATCCACACATGTACGCAACAGAGCCACACGATACACACATTTTCAGCTGTCATTACTCCAGTCTACTTAGAAAATAATATGTCTGTGATGAGGAGGAGGAGGGCATGGCCGGGCCGTGAGGGTGCACGGCCGGCGCTGAATCAGATGATCAGCGGGAGAGCGAGATAGAGAGTTCGGTAGAGATAGAGAGACGCATGCGGCCACACTTCATGTGTGTGTGTGTTTGTTTATGCTGAGTTTTACTATTAAACTTCATGTTGACTGTTCAGCCGTTTTCTGCCTCCTCCTTGCCCATCCTTTAAGATATAAAGAAGTTATCTGATTCAGCGCCAGCCGTGCACCCTCACGGCCTGGCCACGCCCTCCTTCTTGTCACAATGTCACATCATCCTTAAGAAATAATTTAATATGTGAACTAAGTACTAAAGATTAAAATGGTTGTGCTACTTAATGAAGTGTGGAAATCACAATATAGTGTCTTTTTCCAGCTGAGGTATGAGTACAGTTGCATTTTTTTATAATTTACACAAAAATTTCAGTTTTAAAAATAACTTAAAAGAAACATATTTCTCCTCAAATTCATCAATCTATTGTTCTTTTAAGAAATGAATGCTATTCTATGCATTTTTGTTTTGAAAGAATAAAACAGACTTGATCTAACCGGGACAGAGAGAGAAGTGGATAACCTAGATGCAAAACAACAAGAAAACAAGTACACCAGGGTCTCTAATTTGAGAAGAAGACTCCTCACAGGTCCTAAATTAGCAGCTTTAATTAAGAGTATATGTCGAACACTTGCATTTCTGCAAGTAGAGGATTCTTGGATGAACAGAAAGTTTGAAGAAAATATCATTTATTTAAAAAGAAATAGTAAATTGTAACATTATAAATGCCTTTAATGTAATTTTTCTATTATTTTCAATCAATTTAATGCATCCTCAGTGAACAAAGCCCCTCAACTAGAGACCCCCAGTGAATCTCGGCCATTTCCAAAACTGGTTCTAAGACAGTAACACTTTATATTACTGATCACATTTTAGACTGTGCGTTAAAACCTAGTCAACTGCCTACCTAGACACCATTTTGGGGCATCATCTTGGGTGCATTTAGAATGCTGTCTTGTTAGGTAGCTTACTAGGCTCTAAGCCGAAACATTTTATATTACTGACACTTTTTTAAGCTGTGTCTCAAAACCTAGTGATCTGCCATCATAGACAGCATTATTTAACATCATGGGTGCATTCCTAAAAATGCTGTAAAGGTAGGCAGCGCACTAAGTTCTCCACCGGAAACATTTTATATTACTGACAATTTGTTTTAAGCTGTGACTCAAAACCTTGTGAGCTGCCTACCATTAGCACTCACTAGGCTCTGAGCCAGAAATGTTTTGTCTTTATTTAAAAAAAAACAAAAAACAATCCAAAAATTTACACATTCATATTTCTTTATAAAATGTTATGTTTCTTTACATATTTGGCTGAGGACCTACACTGATTTTTGTTTTTTGTGACTGGATGTGCATTCTTTTGTCTATTATTTTACACTTTATATTTCTGACAAATTTACTGTATGCTGTACCTTAAAATCTAGTGAGCCACCAACCTGGTAGGCAGCTCGCTAATTTCTGAGCAAGAAACATTTTATATTACTGACCCATTTAGGCTGTCTCAAAACTGAGTGAGCTGCCTACCTAGACAGCATTATTGGGCATCATGCACAGTTAAAAAAAAATGCCAGGATTTTACAAGATTTATCAGTAATGTCTTACAATAAATTACTGTTTTTAATATTTTACTGTAAAATCTATGCAGGCTATGTCATTTTCTGTCACAACACAACAAATTACTGAGAAAAATTACATTTGAATATCGCACTGCATTATGGGAAAATTATGTTTTGTTTGAAGTCACCATTACGGTGTTTAGTGTTCCCTTGGTTGGGAACCTTACTTATTTCTAATTAAAGTTAGACCAGTTTGTGTTATTGAGTTTTAAAACACAATTTATTGTACTTCAGTGTATGGACAAAATAGTCAATTTAGTGGTTTACTTTATGTCAGCCCATTAAGTATAAACTACACCACATATGATACATTTGATAATACATAGACATAGTGTTATTTTAAATTAGCAATGAGGATAAAATGTTTGCAAAGCTAGGCTACAATATGGTTGGTTTTATCACTAATTCACTTTTTATCATGAATTGTCAATCAGTCAGCAAGATATCAACACTCAGCATACAAAACTCAATGATGGTGACAATTAACAAACTGTTACAAGCGCACCGGGCTCTCCCTCGCTGTCAGTCACCCGCTCTCACTCACCTGAGTTTTAATCATGCACTTCTGCAGCTTATTATCACCTCGTTAAGCAGTAGCGGATTTAGGCATGGGCGACGTGCAGTCTTGAATACTTTGTTGTTATGTAGTAACCTGCCCTTCAGTTTATGTACCTTACTCACCTGTGATCTTATTTGACGCTGAAGTTTCCTGTTTGGACCTATTTTGATCTGGAAGTTACCACTCATGGATTAGTGCCTTCTGCCTTTGGTTCTCAATTATGTCAAAGACTGTTTCCTAAGACTGTATACAATTTATGAATATTTACCCTGCATGCTTGCCTGCTTTTCCAGAGTCCTATATAATAAACTCCCGCATCTGGGTTCATCTCAAGCTTCTGTGTCAGAGTATCATTACACAAACACTGTAGATAATTAATTTATTTTTTAATTCAGATGATCATTGTGATTCTACAACACAGCACTGCTACATTACAGTAATTTACTGGTCCTGTTCACTGAAGTCACAGTATACAGTTGTCTTTTAATTCTAATAAATTGTAGAAATACTGCTGTAAAAATAGACCGTGAAAGTCATGCATCTAGTAGCCAGGAATTTACTGTAAACTAACACAAAATGTTTTACAGTGTGGGAGCATTCATAGAATGCTGTCTTGGTAGGCAGCTCACTAAGTTCTGCGCTGGAAAAAAATTGTATTACTGACCCATTTTTTTAAGGCTGTGGCTCAAAACTGTGTCAGCTGTCTATACCTTAACAGCATTTTTGGGCAGCATCATGGGTGAATGCCTAGAATGTTGTCTAGGTAGGCAGCTCACTAGGTTCTGAGCCAGTAACACTTTATGTACTATATAACCAGTGTTGGGGAGTAATGGAATACATGTAATGGAATTACATATTTAAAATACAAAATATAAGTAACTGAATGATGTGATCCAAAGTGCATTTGAACAGCGGTGAAACACTTTCTTATGATGTGTTACATTCATACGAGCAGACAGAGAAGTAAGTTTGAAGTAAGTTTGGAGCAGAAGAAATAGAAATAAACCTTGTGTAAATTGTCAGCTTTACACTAAGCTAAAATGCTATTTCTAGCCATTTTACATGCATGTTACCAGGCACGATCATATTTTTTTATCAAGAAAATTCACGTTAGATCATAATTTCTTTTTTTCTAGTAAGACTTTTGATATTAGGACAAAAATCTTATTCTTGATAATAATTTTTGTATTGTTTTCGTGTAAAAATATCTAAAAATCCTTTAAACAAGATCAATTTGATTTATCTTGTTTTAGAAACAACACTGCATAAGATATTTAGGTTTTTCAGAGAATTTATTTTTAACATGTGTATTTTGTCTTACTGTACTGGCAGAGTTTTTATAGTCAAAACAAGTGAAAATATCTACCAGTGCTGAAGAAGTAATCCAAAGTATTTAGAATACGTTACTGACCTTGAGTAATCTAACAGAATACGTTACAAATTACATTTTACAGCATGTATTCTGTAATCTGTAGTGGAATACATTTCAAAAGTAACCCTCCAAACCCTGTATATAACAGACACATTTAGATGGTGTCTCAACACCTAATAGGCTGCCTACGTAGACAGTGTATTTGGGCATGTGGGTGAATTCAAAAAATGCTGTCTAAGTAAGCAGCTCATAAGGTTCTCAGCCGGTAACACTTTAGATATTACTGACTCATTTAGGCTGTCTCAAAACCTAGTGAGCTGCCTACCTAGATAGCATAATACTTTGTATAGTGTCCATGTTATGCATTTATTACATATACAGTGCATCCGGAAAGTATTCACAGCGCTTCACTTTTTCCACATTTTGTTATGTTACAGCCTTATTCCAAAATGGATTAAATTAATTATTTTCCTCAATTCTACAAACAATACCCCATAATAACAACGTGAAAGAAGTTTGTTTGAAATCTTTGCAAATTTATTAAAAATAAAAAACGAAAAAAATCACATGTACATAAGTATTCACAGCCTTTGCCTTGACACTCAGAATTGAGCTCAGGTGTATCCTGTTTCCACTGATCATCCTTGAGATGTTTCTACAACTTGATTGGCATCCACCTGTGGTAAATTCAGTTGATTGGACATGATTTGGAAAGGCACACACCTGTCTATATAAGGTCCCACAGTTAACAGTGCATGTCAGAGCACAAACCATGCCATGAAGTCCAAGGAATTGTCTGTAGACCTCCGAGACAGGATTGTATCGAGGCACAGATCTGGGGAAGGGTACAGAAAAATTTCTGCAGCATTGAAGGTCCCAATGAGCACAGTGGCCTCCATCATCTGTAAATGGAAGAAGTTTGGAACCACCAGGACTCTTCCTAGAGCTGGCCGCCCGGCCAAACTGAGCGATCGGGGGAGAAGGACCTTAGTCAGGGAGGTGACCAAGAACCCGATGGTCCCTCTGACAGAGCTCCAGCGTTTCTCTGTGGAGAGAGGAGAACCTTCCAGAAGAACAACCATCTCTGCAGCACTCCACCAATCAGGCCTGTATGGTAGAGTGGCCAGACAGAAGCCACTCCTCAGTAAAAGGCACATGACAGCCCGCCTGGAGTTTGCCAAAAGGCACCTGAAGGACTTTCAAATCATGAGAAACAAAGACTGAACTCTTTGGCCTGAATGGCAAGCGTCATGTCTGGAGGAAACCAGGCACCGCTCATCACTTGGCCAATACCATCCCTGCAGTGAAGCATGGTGGTGGCAGCATCATGCTGTGGGGATGTTTTTCAGCGGCAGGAACTGGGAGACTAGTCAGGATCGAGGGAAAGATGAATGCAGCAATGTACAGAGACATCCTTGATGAAAACCTGCTCCAGAGCACTCTGGACCTCAGACTGGGGCGAAGGTTCATCTTCCAACAGGACAACGACCCTAAGCACACAGCCAAGATAACAAAGGAGTGGCTTCGGGACAACTCTGTGAATGTCCTTGAGTGGCCCAGCCAGAGCCCAGACTTGAACCCAATTGAACATCTCTGGAGAGATCTGAAAATGGCTGTGCACCGACGCTCCCCATCCAACCTGATGGAACTTGAGAGGTCCTGCAAAGAAAAATGGGAGAAACTGCCCAAAAATAGGTGTGCCAAGCTTGTAGCATCATACTCAAAAAGACTTGAGGCTGTAATTGGTGCCAAAGGTGCTTCAACAAAGTATTGAGCAAAGGCTGTGAATACTTATGTACATGTGTGGTGTTTTTTTGTTGTTGTTGTTGTTGTTGTTGTTGTTGTTTTTATATATATATATATATATATATATAAATTTGCAAAGCTTTCAAACAAACTTCTTTCACGTTGTCATTACGGGGTACTGTTTGTAGAAAGAATCCATTTTGGAATAAAGCTGTAACATAACATGTGGAAAAAGTGAAGTGCTGTGAATACTTTCCGGATGCACTGTATTATTATGAAAAAAATGTTTAATTATATAAATTTAATTAAAACAGAAATCACATTAATGCTGTGTAATTGCAAACAGACACTGGAAATAATTACCTATTAGGTATGCAACATGTTATGCTTTATCTATGTAATTACACAGTGACTTAAACACTAATGTAAAGTGTAACCATATAGCCTCCATATTAATGCATTTTTCATGTAAAAAGTTGTATATGTTAACATTAATTAATGCAATATGAACTAACATGAACAAACAATGAACAATTGCATTTTCATAAATTAACATTATGCAAGAATAATAAATGCTGTAAAATTATATTGTTCACTTTTAGTTAATACTACCTAATGCAGTGACTTATGTTAACAAATAGAACTTATTGTAAAGTGCTAACAAAACATTTAAATTGGACAAAGGAGAAATATTTAAAAGTGTTTAAAGATAATATCATCGATGCTCAATTACTTGATTATTGCGTTAGGGTGCTTTATTTACTTGAGTTACATGCCACAGAAGCCGGACTTTGCAGGCAGAAAATAATAAATCCCTTTCGGGTGACTACCATCAGAAGTGATTCTCTCTTTCTCACCAGCATGTTGCTTATGAGGTTTGATACCATCTCTCACAGTGTGTGAGCTAAAGAAAATTTAAAGGTTGCTGCTGTAGTTCAAGGAGCTGGAAAATTGATGTCAAAGTGACAGAGATTATTTCAAATGATGATATAGGATAGGATAATTTGAGAAAAATATCAGTGAGGCAGGGATGTCAATAAATCTAGAATTAAACAACTGATTTTGACAGCCTTCAAACTGATCATTGACCTTAGGTCAAGATTACGTCCCTTAGTTATGAATTGACAAAAAATCCCATTTGTGTCCACAATAATGGGGCCTGAACTTTAGATATTGATATCTGAAAGAACTTTGACAAATATGAGTTGAACTCATTGGATTTGATGGTTTGGTGTAGACACTGTGCTTTATCTTGTATTGATCTGTCTTTAAAGCATGGCTTTATGTTATAAAACAAGTAAACGATTCATGCACCATGACTCTTACGTGAACCAAATGCATTCTCTCTCTCTCTCCGTCTGTCCATGCATGCATTACCTCACATGCACATATTCACACACAGACCAGAAAAGATTTGATGAGCATGAAGCAGCATATTTATGGCACATTAAAACTTTCAAAGGAAGATATTCTTGTCATCTCTATGGCTCAGAAGGACTTAGACTGAACGTGGCCAATTCAGATGCAAAGAATAAAAGATTGCATGTGTGAGAGAGGTGTACCAATCCACATTTTTCCATCTTTGGAATTATCTTAATTTTTGCTAAACACAAAATATCCTTCTTCACTAAACACTCTGTCATTGTATTTGAAAGGGATAGTTCACCCAAAAATGAAAATTCTCTCATCATTTGCTCACCATCATTCCAACCCTGATGTTTATGACTTTTTTTCTTCTGCTAAACACAAACAAAGATTTTAAGAACAATATCTCAGCTCTGTAGGTCCATAAAATGCAAGTTAACAGGGCCCAAAACTTTGATGCTCAAAAAGACAACATAAAAGTAATCCAAACAACTCCAGTGGTTAAATCCATGTCTTCAAAAGAAATACGATAGGTGTGGGTGAGAAACAGATCAATATTTCAGTCCTTTTTTACTGTAAATTCTCCTCCCTGTCCAGTAGGTGGCGATATGCACGAAGAATGCGAATCGACAAAAACAAAAGAAGAAGAATTCTCCGGCGAGAAGAGAGCATATGAGGGCTTTTTGAAAGTAAAACAAAGACTTAAAATTTATCTGTTTCTCACCCACACCTATCATAACGCTTCTGAAAACATGGATTTAACCACTGGAGTAATACTGATTACCTTTATGCTGCCTTTATGTGCTTTTTAGTGTCACGGTTTTGGACCCTGTTGACTTGCATTGTATGGACCTACAGAGCTGAAATATTCTTCTAAAAATCGTTTGTGTTCAGCGGTTTGTTTGTGTTCATACACATCTGGGATTGCATGAGGGTGAGTAAATCATGAGAGAACTTACATTTTTGGGTGAACTATCCCTTTAAAGGAGCATTTAGTCATATTTGTGTATGTGTCACCAGGCTTAATGGCAGTTGTCTTTGGCTTATTGACACCTGGCGGTGTGGATGCAGCATCACGCAAAATAAAGTTTTCAGTTACAGATGCCATTGAAGAAATAAACTGTTTGCAGTCCGCCATGATTAATTTATTCCATGAGTGAAAGTATCCGATAATAGGGCAGATTTCAAAATAAGTGAAATAAATGAGTAGCATTCAAGTGGTCATGTGATTTCAATATGTTGTTCCTCACAAGGTGACCTGCTCCATGTAAAATAAAATAGCTAATATCAGTAGCCGTCTTCCTCTCATGTGAGTGTACAAGATTTTAAACAAATATTTAAAATATACTTAGTTTATTGAAAGCAGATGCCTAATGCCTAATTTGCTATTTTAAACACTATGTTTTACAAATTTAGTGCGTTCTAATCATTATAACATAACAATAATTTCCCCTTGTTATCTCATGTTTTTCTTTTCTGCACGCAGAAGAGATGTGTTTCACAGTACAGGCCTCAGGTAAAGGTTAAACAGCAGGAAACACAAAGAAAAGCTGTCCTTACTTTCCCTCACAGCTGCTATCAAAACCTGTTCATGCCTGAAAGTAAATGCAGAGAAACTGTGACGACCATGTATTTATTTTAAAAGACATAGAAAACAGGCCATTGTCCAGAATATTATCCATGGTGAAATGTAGAAGAGGTCACATCATATTTGTTTCACAAGCAGCCATGTTCTCCACTGAACAATGATAATTCCATTAGGATTGAGTGTCTCTCTGCAGCACAGATGTGTCAAACAAGCTCATGGTGACCCAGGAAGACCTCTGGATCGCTGAGGTGGCAACATATTACAAAACATTGTGTTAGGAACCCCTTAGTGGTAGATGATGTGGAAATCATCCATATCTATTATTTTATCCAATCCTAATCAGTATGAAGGCATGTTCTGTAAATAATATATTCCACCCATAATATCTTTTCTTTGCAGAGATTTGAAAAAATGTAATCTGAGTGTAGTCTCCATAACAAATCATTTGTGATAATTAGACAGAGTGCTCGTCATCATGTCTAATGCATGCTCAGGCAAACTTGGCATGTACATTTTAAATTGTAACGATGCCACCTTCACTCACTGTGCCACTGAGCAAATAAGGCAGGCCATGCTGTATTCCACGAACCCTCCCAAACCCAATAGACATTCCACTTCACTCCTAAAACAACTTATTTTGCATGGGAAATTTTAAATCAGATTGTCAATATTGTGAAGATTTCAGTTCTTCTGACAGCTCTGAGCAATGGTGAGATGTGTTTCAGTAAATCACACAATCAAACAATGGGAGCACTGATAATTTAATGATATATATATATATATATATATATATATATCTTGTCTTTAAAATGCAGGGACGTACACTCACTAAGCACTTTATTTGGAAGACTATGGTCCTAAAAAAGTGCCCAATCTTCTGCTGTTGTAGCCCATCCGCTTCAAGGTTTGACGTGTTGTGCATTCTGAGATGCTATTCTGCTCAATACAATTGTACAGAGTGGTTATCTGAGTTACAGTTGTGCTCAAAAGTTTGCATACCCTTGGAGAATTGGTAATATATGTACCATTTTTAAAGAAAACATGAGTGAGCAGGCAAAACACATTTCTTTTATTTCTTATGGGATTCATATTCAACTGTAGGTTATAATGGAATGGCACAATCATAAAACAAAACATGGCAACAAAGAAAAAACTAAATGACCCCTGTTCAAAAGTCTGCTTAGTTCTTAATACTGTGTATTGCCCCCTTTAGCATCAATGACAGCATGCAGTCTTTTGTAATAGTTGTCTATGAGGCCCCAAATTCTTGCAGGTGGTATAGCTGCCCATTCGTCTTGGCAAAATGCCTCCAGGTCATGCAAAGTTTTTGGTCATCTTGCATGAACCACACGTTTGAGATATCCTCAGATATTAAGGTCAGGAGACTGTGATGGCCACTCCAGAACCTTCATCTTTTTCTGCTGTAACCACTGGAGTGTCAACTTGGCCTTGTGCTTAGGGTCATTGTCATGCTGGAAAGTCCAAGAGCGTCCCATGCGCAGCTTTCGTGCAGAAGAATGCAAATTGTCTGCCAATATTTACTGATAACATGCTGCATTCATCTTGCCATCAATTTTCACAAGATTCCCCGTGCCTTTAGAGCTCACACACCCCCAAAACATCAGTGAGCCACCACCATGCTTCACAGTGGGGATGGTTTTCTTTTCACTATCGGCCTTGTTGACCCCTTTCCAAACATTGCGCTTATGGTTGTGACCATAAAGCTCTATTTTGGTCTCGTCACTCCAAGTTACAGTGTGCCAGAAGCTGTGAGGCGTGTCAAGGTGTTGTCGGGCATATTGTAACCGGGCTTTTTTGTGGTATTGGCGCAGTAAAGGCTTCTTTCTGGAAACTCGACCATGCAGCTCATTTTTGTTCAAGTATCTTCGTATTGTGTTCCTTGAAACAACCACACCATCTTTTTCCAGAGCAGCCTGTATTTCTCCTGAGGTTACCTGTGGGTTTTTCTTTGTATCCCGAACAATTCTTCTGGCAGCTGTGGCTGAAATCTTTCTTGGTCTACCTGACCTTGGCTTGGTCTCAAGAGATCCCTGAATTTTCCACTTCTTAATAAGTGATTGAACAGTACTGACACTGACTTGTCAGTGACTTGTCAAAAGTACTGACTTTTACAAGAACTAAAACAAAAAAATACTTTTTAAATACTTGGCTGATTCAATGAGAAACTTCAACAAACAAGTTACAAATGTGGTGTTCTGCACTATTAAACGTTTCTTGGGTTTTGCGATCTCCACAAAAAACTGTCACTTTCAGTTTAAACGTGTCTTTGAAGAGAAATGAAAATTCCAGACTTCTGATTTACATAAATCACACATTGCTGGTGGACTGATTTGAGCATTTATTTCCAGAGGGTACCCTGTCACCTCTCAGCAATCATAAATAAAATATAATTTTACTATGCAACAAATTCAGTTGTGCCAGCATGCAACCTTCCAAACCTGCTGAGAACCAACAAATCTCTGTTTAGTATAAAACTATTAACCTTTGCAGACTTTAGTACAGGAGATGCAGTCTCTGCACACACACACACACACACACACACACACACACACACAAAAAAAACACACTTAAGATTGTCATCTAACTCTCTATATAACTGACATGAAAGCAAGAGGCTAACTGAGTGTCTGAGTTTTTGAAAATTGTTATTGGAGAAGAAACATTTCTTCTTTAAGGTCTCTAACCTCAAGGGATGATATTGCCTGTTGAGTTTTCCCTTTATTAGTTAGATATTTAGATGATTTTCTAACTACAATGTCTTATTCGGGCTGGACAGTACTTGCTCAAATGTAATGGCAAAATGGCAAGTTTTTCTGAAAAAAAAAAAAACGAACAAACAAGCAATGCCACCCGTGCATGCCAATCAGAAAATATGTTGCTGCATATTTTAGAGGGGGAAAATAAATCAACTTCAACAATGCAAAATGTTTTGCATTAAAGGTCTTAATGGAGTCATTCACACAAAATGAATTTCTTAGAGAGTTATAATAGCAAAACAGTATACAGAACTCCACCTTGTGGCTGTTTTAACCATTCTAAATCCGGGGCCATTGTTGAGTTATTGTGACTGGCACTTAAGCTATTTGTAGGATATTAAGCTCCCAAACAAATTCATAATATGTCAGTTTTGTTTATCTTGTCATGAAATTATATTTTCCGTGTGACAGATGCCTCACCTTATGTCTGCTATCGATTTCAATTGTATGTCTGGCCAAACAAATTATCTTCTGTTCTTGATAGACACCAGAGGGTGCTATATAGACTTCTAAACTAAACCCAGATGGTAATAATTTAGGCTTAATTATATGCATATTACTTTTCTGCTAGGCTCTTTAACAAAGATAGAATTTTACAACAATAAAGTGAAACAGCTATGTTTATTTATATATGAATTTATAATTTAATTTGATGATGGTGCCATTGCATTTTGGTAGCTACTGTAGAATGGATGTGCAGATGGCAATGTTAGTTCAATTAAACCCTTAAATGCATGGCTGTTTCGTCAAACATTATTACATTCTCAGGTCTTTTGAGACCCAGCACGAATATCTATACACAAATGGATCTACAAAATGCCAATTTTCAAAACATTTTCAAGAAAATAATAGAATATAATCTGATATATTTTAATGTTTTCTTTTTCATATATCAAAGAAATGTTGCGACAAATAAAGAACAGTATTCATAACTTCCATATTGAAATGTCATGAGACGCAACTGGTTGTCAAACACATACTGAGCTACACACAGGGTTGGGGAGTAACGAAATACATGTAACAGGATTACGTATTTAAAATACAAAATATAAGTAACTGTATTCCACTACAGTTACAATTTTAATTATTGGTAATGAGAATACAGTTACATTCAAAAAGTATTTTGATTACTGAAGAGATTACTTTGCATTTTATTGTCATTTGTTTCATTTAATATTTAGTCCTTTCAGATGGAAAACATTTATACATATAAATGATGCGATCCAAAGTGCATTTGAACAGCGGTGAAACACTTTCTTATGATGTGTTACATTCATACAAGCAGACAGAGAAGTAAGTCTGAAGTAAGTTTGGAGCAGAAGAAATAGAAATAAACCTTGTGCAAATTGTCAGTTTTACGCTAAGCTAAAATGCTATTTCTAGCCATTTTACATGCACATGTTACCAGGCACAATCATATTTTTTTTTTATCAAGAAAGTTCATGTTAGATCATAATTTATTTTTTCTAGTAAGACCTTTGATATTAGGGCAAAAATCATATTCTTGATAAAAAAAACATTTATTGTTTTCCTGTAAAAATAACTAAAAATCCTTAAAGCATGACCAACTTGATTTATCTTGTTTTAGAAACAACACTGCATAAGATATTTAGGTTTTTCAGAGAATGTATTTTTAACATGTGTATTTTGTCTTACTGTACTGGCAGAGTTTTTATAGTCAAAACAAGTGAAAAAAAATCTAGCAGTGCTGAAGAAGTAATCCAAAGTATTTAGAATACGTTACTGACCTTGAGTAATCTAACAGAATACGTTACAAATTACATTTTACAGCATGTATTCTGTAATCTGTAGTGGAATACATTTCAAAAGTAACCCTCCCAACCCTGGCTACACATAACACATAATCTACACATGAAGTACACATTAGCTAGATATACAGTATGTATTTTCTCAGGCACTTACATTGGCGGCCAAAAGTTTGGAATAATGTACAGATTTTGTTTCGGAAGGAAATTGGTACTTTAATTCACCAAAGTGGCAAACTGATCACAAAGTATTGTCAGGACATTACTGATGTAAAAAACAGCACCATCACTATTTGAAAAAAGTAATTTGTGATTAAATCTAGACAGGCCCCATTTCCAGCAGCCATCACTCCAACACCTTATCCTTGAGTAATCATGTTAAATTGCTAATTTGGTACTAGAAAATCACTTGCCATTATATCAAACACAGTTTAAAGCTATTTGGTTCATTAAATGAAGCTTAACATTGTGTTTGTGTTTGTTTTTGAGTTGCCACAGTATGCAGTAAAAGTATTAGGTAAAAAAAATGGCAAAAAATGAAAAAAAAAAAAAAGAGAAACAGCTTTCTCTAGAAACTCGTCAGTCAGTCATTGTTTTGAGGAATGAAGGCTATACAATGCTTGAAACTGTCAAAAAACTGAAGATTTCATACAAAGGTGTACACTACAGTCTTCAAAGACAAAGGACAACTGGCTCTAACAAGGGCAGAAAGAGATGTGGAAGGCCAGATGTACAACTAAACAAGAAGATAAGTACGTCAGAGTCTCTTTGAGAAACAGACGCTTCACGTCCTCAGCTGACAGCTTCATTGAATTCTACCCGCTCAACACCAGTTTCATGTACAACAGTAAAGAGAAGACTCAGGGGTGCAGGCCTTATGGGAAGAATTGCAAAGAAAAAGCCACTTTTGAAACAGAAAAACTAAAAGAAATGGTTAGAGTGGGCAAAGAAACACAGACACTGGACAACAGATAATTGGAAAAGAGTGTTATGGATCTTAACCCCATTGAGCTTTTGTGGGATCAGTTAGACTGTAAGGTGCGTGAGAAGTGCCCGATAAGACAGCCACATCTATGGCAAGTGCTACAGGAAGCGTGGGGTGAAATGTCACCTGAGTATCTGAACAAACTGACAGCTAGAATGCCAAGGATCTGCAAAGCTGTCATTGCTGCACGTGGAGAATTTTTTTAATAACTCTTTGAAGTAGTTTAAGAAGTTCTGAACATTTTTTTCAAATTGTAATAGTAATTTTTCACGTTATTAATGTCCTGACTATACATTGTGATCAGTTGAATGCCACTTTGGTGAATTAAAGTATGAATTTCTTTCCATAAGAGCAAAACCTGTACATTATTCCAAACTTTTGGCCACCAGTATACATAATTTCAGTAGTATACCCAAATGAGAATAGCCAAATCTTCCTGTTCATGTGTTAAACTTGCTATAGTTTAATTCCACATTGCTTCTTCATCAAATAGCAATGTCAAATGTAAATCAAATCGATCACTGACACTGACTTGAGTAAGAAGTAGCATGTACAATATGTACTCTATGTGTACACGCATATTGAATATTGATAATTCACCATTTTCACACATAAAATCAATGTGATATAGTTGTGATATATATATTTTACACTACTCAGAAGAGAAAAGTTGAGGAATTCTAAAGATGGTGTGCATAACTCCAGAAAAAAAGGATGTGGTACAGGGGGTGGAATGAGGTCCTGGGTCACTAAAGACCTGAGGTATGCATTAAGGGGTTAATATGTCTTCGATGGTGTTTGTTTGCATGTGAAAGATCATCTATAATTTAATGTGTTGATGGTGCAATTGCATTTTGGCAACTACTGTACAATGGATGTACAGATGGTAATGTTAGTTCACACTGATGGTGTGTTTGCACGTGAAAGATCACATTTTAAATAGATATCATTCTGAATCAAGATTTAAAACATGAATTGGTAGTGATCATTAATACATCTAAAAAGGTTACAAAAAAGATTGATACAAATTAAAGACTCACAAATGCTTGTTTATTCTGGGTAATTTAAAGCCAGAAGTAGGTGTACATTGAAGTGGGTCAAGTTCTGTTTATTACTACAAAAGAATAACATAATTCCACACAACATTTATTTAAGAATGGAATGTGTATTTACATAAAATCAATATAAATGTCACCCAAGGTCAGTGAGAGCTGCATGATATACCATGGAATTTCTCACTCTATCGGACAAGGTTTGCTTAAGCACGACCAGCCATGAGTCACCAAAGAGTGAACAGAGCACAATCATTTTTCATCCTTGTCCTTGTCACGTTAAGTGTCACTAGCATTTTGAAATGACTGTCATGTTACTACTGCTAGACTTGAGATGATAGCAGCTGCCAGCCTTAGTTAATCAAGCATTCTGGTTAAAGAAATAAAGAGCTCCAATGAGCTGTCTGAAATGTAATGTCAGTAACATTATGCTATATCACTTTAAAAGACAGTGTAAGACAAATACTTTTTTAATAATACAAAAAAAAAAAAAAAAAAAAAAAAAAATGCACATGTGCAAAATCCATGGAAATATAAAACAAAATTGATCCATTAAGAACATTTAATATCATATGCACACAGAGTGATCAAATAATAATGGATACAGATGCCTATTTTGTTGAGAAAAGACTGCCTGTTTGAATAACTTCAACTTCTATACTGTAAAATAAGTGCAAGTATCTTTGTCAAAAATGTGGCACATGACTTCATGAACAATTATTTGGCCTGTTGCATCCTTTTGGGCTGATCCATTGTACGTTTTATGAACTTTTTATGAACTCTTATCATTGGTTTTTTCCAATGTTTAGCCGCTGAGGAAAACAAAACACATTGTTAGACATTAAAAATAATATTGTCCCACTGTATTAATGATAATCATTCTGTCATAGTAATTTAAAACTGAACCAAAGTAATCAAACATACCAGTGATACCGCACACATCCATGCAGTCTTGTTTGGACTTGAAGTTGTTGCTGCTTCTTCCACATCCCGTGTATATGAACTCCTGGCATGTCTTTGTGGCAGAGTTGTAGTAATACCTTGGTATGGAAGCTGAGCACTTCCCTGGGTCCAAAAAGTCTTGACAAATGACAGGGACTGCTGAAAAAGAAGACCACAAAAGCACTGAGAGCCTTTAAGATAATTCTAAGAGTTATCTTAGATTTCTCCAATGTGTTGTAGGTGGAACCAGGGTCCATTAACTAAGCAAAGCAAGACACTGGAAAACGTTTGGAGAAAATGGCCATTAAACAAGTTCGTTGTGTTGATGATTTGAAAAGATGAGAATAAAAATGCCTTTATTTGTTCCAAAGTGGCTGAGCAAGGACACAGGTCCCTTAATGTTCTCTGTTCTATGTCCCCCATTTTATGCCATATCAATTTTCTCATCAAATCATTATCAAGGTTCAAAGCTATATTGCTAAAAGGCTATTTAAAAAGACTTTCCCACCATCTCGCCTTCAAATAAATTCTTTATTTTTTTTTTTTTAATGATTCCATCATTTGATCAAAGACCTACTTAGATAAAAGGCTTTTTATAAAACTAGTGTCTCTATATACTTACTTTTTGGAGGAATGCAATATTCCACACATGCCTGAATGTTTTCAAAGTTGTTTGCATTGCCCTGGCAACCACCATAGTCGAAAGGTTCACACTGCATGGAGGTCATATTGAAGTAGTAGTGCTTAAAGATGGCACGACAGGGCCCCTCTTTCTTTTGAAAACGACAAATCTGGGGAATTTCTATAATGTGTAAAAAATAAAAAATAAACACTTAATTTAATGTAATTGTATTTCACATCAACTGACTGACTGTATTTCAAATCATTTGGAAAAATTGCTATAGCAGTACACTAAAAAACTAAACATAAACATTTTGATTTGTGTGGTAGCATCTAAATTTGGTGGTTTGAATCAAGTCAAAAATATTTTAGAATATAAGTTACACCAACAAAACCAATTTTTTAAAGGTTAGTTCAGGCAGTATACAGTAGCTCCTTAAGGTAACAATTCCAGGTGTTAAAAATACTTTGATAAAGTAAATGTTTATGTCTCATAAAATAATGATATTTTAACCATAACTGCTCTAACTCTCATAAAACTATAAAAAGTTAAATTTATTATTTAAAATTCCATATATATTGTTTACGGTGCATTTAAGTATATTGTTTGGTTCTGTAAAAAGTGGTAAACTGCAATTGTTACCTCAAGGAGCTGTTTCTATATAACCCTTAAAAATAGTTTTGTTGTTATATCTTAATATAGTTAGCTTCATTCAGTGATGTTAAATAATGTATTTGACCTTAATCAAACAAGTTAATTTCTTTGTTACATTTCTACAGTAGATTAACATTTTTATTTTATTTTTTAGTGTAGAGAGTGTACATTTAAAATGAACCTACTTGGTATCCTGAAGCATGTTTTCTTGCAATCCACTAGGGATTTAAACCTGTTTAAATTTCCTGCACAACCGCTATAACTGAATTCCTCACACTGCTGGGTGATTGTGTTGTAGTAATAACGAGTTATGGCGTCATCACACGGTCCTTCATCAACTTGCAACAGGCAAACCTCTGTGGGGAATAAATCACGAATTGTGACGAAACAAAAATTGTGCCATTCTCAATCCATTAACAATAAGTTTAGTTATATAGCCTACAATTTCCATACATGTTTATTTTCAAATGCAATTTTTAAATGTCTAAAGTTTCGTCAAGAAACGCCATATTAACTACAGTGTTAGGAAGGAGACAATGTTATCTTTACCTTTGGGCTGTAGACCGACGGCTCTCTGCAGTACAGTAATAATAAACAAAAGACTTATATATATCAAAAGACTTCCAAGCGAGTAACGCGTCATTGTGTTGAAATTTGAAATCCAAACTCGCGAGAAGCCCGATGTGTAACTGTGTTGATTTCTCACAATCGGTGACCTTATAAATGGAGATTTTTTTTTTTTTTTTAGCGGGGTGGAATTGGAAGGGCGGGATGTGCTTAGTCATTTCCATGAGAATTCCACACAGTTCTACAGCAAATTGCGTCTATTCCCAGAGTAGGAAATAAATAATACATTTTATATTTCATGACCTTATATTTGTATATCAGACTACTTGGTACATAATTAGACCATTTAATACATAATAGGCCTAATAGTAATAATAATAATAATAATAATAATAATAATAATAATCATCAACATACCAGAAAATGTTCTTAAAGGAATATTCCAGGTTCGATACAAGTTAAGCTCAATCATCAGCATTTGTGGCATAATGGTGATTACTACAAAAAATAATGTTGAATCTTCTGGCCTTTTCTTTAAAAACAGCAAAAATTGAAGTTACAGCGAGACACTTACAATGGAAGTGAATGGGCCAATTTTTGGAGGGTTTAATGGCAGAAATGTGAATCTTAGAATTTTATAAAAGCACTTACATTAAAGGAGCAATATGTAACATTGACATCAAGCGTTTAAAATGGGTACTGCTGACCAAATTCAAAATGTTGGAGAGTTGTCTCCCCCTTAGGCTCGGAGCTCACGCGGATTGCCAGGTTGACGACAGGCAACAGGAACGAGCAAACTGACAATGGCAAGCGACGAGTCTTACACTGTAAGTTGATCAGTTAATGTACAAGTTTGCAATGTTTTTATATGCAAATTATAAACCAGCTCTATCGATGTTAGCTAGATGTATTGCTGGCTTCCATGGCTGCAGCGCGCTGTGTTTGCCCGCTAACTTGTTTAAAATCTGGCAACCCGGGGTGTCGAAATACTATTGGTGATTGGGCAGTGGGCGGGATCACACAGGCCAAAACACAAACAGAAATTCCGGCCCAGAACGGACATTTCAAAGTAGAATATACTGACTGTAGCATTGTTTTGGGAGAAGCCAGTATTTCAACTTAGCATGTTTCCTAAATCTCTGATAACATATTATGATAATTTTATGCTTTAGTACAGTAAATATATTAGCCTACATATTGCACCTTTAATTCTTCTGTTAAAACTCAATCGTTATTTGAGCTGTAAAGTTGTTTAAATCGTCATTTTTACAGTCGTTTTAGGGTTTGTTGACATTACATCATCATGGCAATGAAGTTGTAAAACTGGCTAAAACTTTACACAGAAAAAGTTAGTAAGCAATTTTATCACACTAAAATCATGTTAACATGCACACTGTTTACGTTTTATGGCTATACTTTTGAGTAAAAGTATTTTCACGTTTACAAATTGGCCCCATTCACTTCCATTGTAAGTGCCTCACTAGAACCCAGATTTTTGCTTTATTTAAAGAATTTTTTTTATTTTTTATTTTTTTTGTGGTAATTAATATTATTCCACAAATGCTGTCGATTGAGTGTAATTTGTATTGAACCAGAAGTGTTCCTTTAAGTACTAGTTTAGATTTCTCTTTTTAATGTAATCAAGTTTTATAGCATAGAACACACCACTAATGTAGTATTGTGTGCAAGAAGGAAGCACTTATTAATACACTGTTACTGTTCTCAGTGCCTTCAATCCACATGCTAAAAAAGTATCTTGATAATATGCAGACCTATTTAAATCAAGCCAAGAGTTTCTGGTATGTCTACATCATGTCAACTTTGTCCTGGAAAGAGGAATCAAGTTCCATCAAGCTCTTATTGATTTAGTGGGATGCAGACAAGAGCATGTTTTCACATTACGACCGCATTATCTCAAGCTGTTGGCTCTGAAAAACAATTTTCCTTTTTTTAGGAAACCAGTTTGTTCTCCGAGACACAATTGACTATCTATCCATTGACTACAGCAGATTACTTTGAAACCAATAATAATACTAGTATGTCGTAAATACTAATAAAGTAGTAAATACTAATAAAATTAAATAGTAAGTAGTAAATACTAATAAAATTCATTGACAAAGTCTCTCCCAGGATTCTTCTTGCCAGGATTTTTATTTTATTTATTTATTTTGCAGGTCATATTTTGCTGATTAATATTCGATATTGTGATTGACACAAAACCGTAGCACCAAACACTGTTGAAAATTCAGTTTTCCCTCCATGTGACCAGGAATATATGACCTATATGACATTTTTGAGAGAATGCATTTGACATATCTTGGGTGAGTGCATTATCTAATGTGACAGGTTAGGGGTAAACATAGATTATCACAGTAGGCTTTAATATGTTCTGTGTCCCCTTGACCTATATTGCCACCCCAGTGTCTATAAGTGAAAAAAGCTTCTCATATCAATGTATTTTTCTTTGCAAAAAAGTAAGTAATTTACTATATAAACATTTATTTACTTTGTTGAATGTGTAATAATCCATGAGAACAGCTAACCACAATGTACTTTTCCTGCTGAACATGAAGAAAACTGTGGAAAGACTATGATAAAATAAGAGTGCTTGCTTTCATGAGATTAAGAGATTACATTGTTTATGCAGATTACTTTATAAACCGGATTGAGTGAGAGGTGCAGAATCTCTGTCCATTTTCAGGTGTGGAGATCTCTGCACTGTAAGCAGCAGTAAATCTGGTCATCAGTAACATACTGTATAACTGAATCTCTCGAACATTAATAGCTAACCACATGTGATTGTTGAATGACTGTTTGATTTGATTTCACACAGGAAATGCCGGTTATAAATGTAGACGATCTGACAGACCTGGATAAGGCTAAAATGGAAGTAACCCAGCTCAAAGTTGAGGTGAAGCTTGAAAGGGCGAAGGTAAGCTTGACGATTGATCGCATACAATTTAACGCATGGCCAGATCACACAAAACTAATCATATCTAAACTGGATGGTGAGCAATATAATGCTGTACTGATGACAATTATTTTTCTTTAGCAATGTCCTGATTCTGAATTTCCAGTTCAGTAAATAGAAATAAATAATGAGCAAGGAAAAATAAAACATTTGGATTGATTTGTAGCTTCCTGATGCTTCAGTGACTTTAAACAATTTTTCTTCATCAGGTGTCCAAATGCTGTGAAGAGATTACAGAGTACATTCAGGGTGGCGCAGATGAGGATCCTTTGGTCAAAGGCATTCCAGAGGAGAAGAACCCATTCAAGGAGAAAGGTGGATGTGTCATTTGCTAATGTGGACAGAGGAACCCCCAACTTTTCCAGTTTAGTGTTCTTTGCTGCCCATGGACACCTGCTTAAATGTAATCATAGATGGATATCCTCTCTGCTGCCTGATAAAGGGGACAATCAATCACAAACATGGATAGATGTTCAAATAACTCTAAATGGCTTTTATATCTTGTAAATGAGTCCCCAGGATCTGGACCCTCTAATATATTGTTGTGTAGTGCTCTTTCAAGTGTTGTAATAAATTCGACTACCATTGTGCACTGATCATCAGAGCCTTTCTTGATGGATTAAGCCTAATACAAGTATTACTTTCTTGGGCAGACAGCCCAAGAGTAAAATCTGTGTGACAACAGCCCACTGAAGGAAAGAGAAATGCCTGTTCTTGAAATTAATGTGATAAATCAATACTTAACCAGTGGAATATTATTAGCAATTCAATAAAATCACAGTTACATGGCAATGGGCCACTATAGTTTCTGACTGGGAATTTTTGAAACTCTCAGAACCATAATTGGGTCTGGTTTACAGTTTTGTGTGTGTGTGTGTGTGTGTGTGTGTGTGAAAATATTGCATTTAGAATAAAAGTTTGTGTTAAATGTGTCAAATGTCTTAAAAGTATTCATGAAATGGGTTCATGTTGTAATAATATGTTAAAAAGTTTACACTATCTTCTACTCTATCTTAGATTAGCAAAATTTACCATGGTAACCATAGTATGTTAACTGCTAAAACATATTGTACTCTTATTCAATAGTCATCAATGAATATGGGATCTCTTTCAAACAGTGTTAAAGGAATATTCCGGGTTCAATACAAGTTAAGATCAATCGACAGATTACCACAAAAAAATATTTTTTGATTTAGCCCTCCTTTTCTTTGTAAAAACAAAAATCTGGGTTACAGTGAGGCACTTACAATGGAAGTGAATGGGGCCAGTCTGTAAAAATTCACATTTTCCCTTTTTCAGAAGTATAGTCACAAGACATAAACAATATGCATGTTAACATGATTTTTAGTGTGATTGTCGAGATCATAAGACCCAATATAACAATATTTTACCACTTTCCCCCATATTCAAAAATATATTGAAATAAATAAACTGATAAACATTGTATATAATCATACACACTTACTTAGTTTAATCATTTTAACCAATAGTTCTAAACATAACTAATATTGACATTATATTAATTCATTTTTTGTTGAATTAACAGTTAGCATAATTTCATGCACAGCTGTGTGACAATACTTTATTGTCACTGTGTGACAATAAAGTGATTTGATTTTGAAACAACGGCTGTTGTGAAAAGCGCTATACAAATAAATTTGACTTGACTCATAAGTATACTACCTCCATTACTAAGAAACAAATTAAAGCAATACACTTTTAGATAAATTAGAATTACAGCCTTGAAGAAAATTACAAAGACAAATTAGAGTCCCCACGAATGCAAGGATGGAGTGGAAAGAAATAATATCAAGGAGGAAAATAAGGATGGAGTGAAAGGAAATATATTAGATGGAGAGAGCAATAACATATAAGATTAAGATCCTAAAATTTGACACAGATGGGAACTGCTTAAAGAAGTAATTATATAATATTAAATGATGACAATTCTTTCTGTCTGACAGAAATGTAACAAGCAATTATACTGTCCCACAAAGCCAAAACGCAAAATAGAGTTATGACTGAAACAGGTCTCTAATGAATTTTCCAGTGACAGACGAGTTTGTCTCATATGCTGAAATTCAGAGAAAACATTGTGTGAAAATGTAACAACAAAATCCACATTAAAATAATTCAAGTCATTTTTCTCAGTTTCAGTGTTAGTTAATGAGTATGGCCTTTGTAGGGTAGCAAAGGGTATTGATATTTTTTTTACCAGTGAAACTATATGTGTAAAGTAATTTAGGCAACAAAGGAATTTGGATGGATGGATGGATGGATGGATGGATGGAAAGTAATGCCATGTAAGCGCCAAAGGTTATTTTCATGGCAAAAAAATAGAGTAGTTTAAAAAGCAATGACTAAAAAACAAAAACAAAAAAAAAACAAAAAAAAAAACATCACAGCACTGTAAAAAGATGTATAAGAGATGTAAGACGCGTGGAGACTCTCTCATCGACACCGAATTAACAACAGGGAAAACAGAAGCACGCGTCCCGCAACAGTGCGGTGCGGGACAAGTTTTGGTTGCTGAGTATAGGTGAGGGCGGGATGATGTGTGCGCGGGAACGGGACAAAATATTAAATTTTATTATTGTTTTTTTTTGTTGTTGTTGTTGTTGTTTTTTTTGCGGTAGTGGGACAGAATCTCGCGGAAAAATCCATCCCGCACAGACCTCTACTTCATTTACAGGCAAATGTGGCGTCGTTTTTTTTTTTTTTTTTTTTTTTTTCCATTTCCGTTGAAGCAAAGAATTGTGGGTTGTGAGTGCCCACGAAGGATATACCTCATGCATCCTCCGAATTTCCGTGAAACAAGGCTGCATTCGAAGTGTCCTACTCGCATCCTTCCAAACGAGACACAAATGTTTGATTGGGGTGCGAGACTCAGCCCACCCCTGCCCCTGCCCCTGCCTCTGCCCATGCCCATGCCCCTGCCCATGCCTACATCCGGCCACGGTTGCGGCTATTTTTTTTAAAGCGCAACAACAAGTCCTGTTTGAACGGCCCTTAAGGCCCTTTTGTATGCAGTCTGTAAAACATGGCACTTTGCGAGAGAATCTTTAGATTCAGTTTGGCTGTGAATCGTAATTTTCTCAAAACAACTGTTATCTGCAACAAACGGCACTTGTCGGGAAAAGCGTCTTCCAGTCCGAAAGCAGCTGTCTCTGCCGAAACAATCGATAATGTTCTGTACACACAGGAACATTTTGCGTTAAAGGCATCTTTGAGAAAGGTAGATATGACAGAGTGCAGCGTGCTATAGTTTTGTTTTCTTAATACATTTCTAATTAGGTGCCGAGCCTATAGTTTATGTTTATTGATGTGTACAAATAAAACGGACTTGAATGCTCAGGTCGAATCTATTTCAGCAAAGGAATGTAGGTAAGAGGTCACTCACGGCTTGCATAGCTAGTCGCAACTGATCTGGATTGAGTATTTACTTTTTAAACTTTGGACGTCAATATAGAAAAAGAAGTAAAGGATTTCATGGATGGACCTATTTTTATGTATTACATGCAACTTCATCATGGTTTTTAATGATTTAAAAAAAAAAATTATCTGCTTTGATGCTTCTATGAATCTCAGACTGTCACGTGACACTCATATTGACTGTAGTCACTGGAGTCTTGCCTGTCAAAAAAGTCTTTTGACTTTGTTTGTAGCAGAATCATATCATTAATTTACACATATTATGAAATCTTTCCATTTCAAATTGATTTTAGGAGAAAAATTATATTTTATTTTACAGCACACGTTTAGAGAAAAGTTTATCTAGCACACCTTATGATGGAAAGTTTCAACATTCATACATAGAGGAATCAGTAATTCTCATAATTTTAAAATAATTAAAGGAATAGTTCACCCAAAAATGAAAAAATTCTCATTATTTACTCACCTTCATGCCATCCCAGATGTGTATGACTTTCTTCTGCACAACACAAAGATTTTAGAAGAATATCTCAGCTCTGTAGGTCCATACAATGGTAGTGAATGGTGACCAGACCAAAAATCACAAAAAGGCATCATAAAAGTAATCCATACAACTCCAGTGGTTAAATATATGTCTTCTGAAGCGATGCAGTCCCTTTGGTTGAGAAACAGATAAATATTTCAATCCTTTTTTTACTATAAATCTCCACTTTCACTTTCAGAATGTGAAAATGAAAGTGGGGATTTATTGTAAAAAAATAAATAAAAAAAAAGACACTTAAATATTGATCTGTTGCCAACACCTATTATGCTTTGAAGACATAGATTTAACAACTGGAGTCGTATGGATTACTTTTATGCTGCCTTTATGTGATTTTTGGACCTTCAAAGTTCTGGCCACCATTCACTTATATTGTGAGGACCTACAGAGCTGAGATATTCTTCTAAAAATATTTGTGCTCTGCAGAAGAAAGAAAGTCTGGGATGGTGAGTAAATGATGAGAACATTTTCATTTTTGGGTGAACTATTTCTTTAAGGAAAAGCAGACTGCTTTACTATATAAAAACTTATAAGGAGTTTTCCCCTCAAACTGTATAGACTAGGCGGGGTTGCTAAACTTGGGAAAGGAAGTTCCTTTTCCTCAATTCCCAGTGATTTCAAATGTATCAGTATCATGTTATAGGTCAGTATGAGAAAGTGGAAAACAGAAAAAGAAACGGATAATGAGTACAATGCCACAATGTGAAGTTCAGGGACTGGGTTTTATTAAAAGATCTCACCAGAGAGTGTGCAACATTTAAAACAAGTTTGTTAGGAAGCTTTTGATTGCTCATGCTGAAAATATTTTAAAATAAAATGCATTTTTTTCAAGATGACCTCTTCATGACTCCAGTTAAATTCTTCTCAGTATTAATCTTGCATAACACTTAAGTCATGTCAGATATGTTCAGGTTGAAATAATGAGAGTATCTTACGTTTCGTGCACAAACTAGGGTAACCACTTCCCGGAAACATCACTTACTGTGTTATTCTGTTTAGTTGAATGGCCATGTCTCTTGGTGCATAATGTGTTGACAAATCATAAATAATAGTTTTGGATCCCACCAAACAATTCTCAACTCTGTACGTCAGGAGTAAGATGGAATGCATTAATAGTCACCTTGTGGGTACGGACAGGGTGAGACCACCCTTCCTTTTTGGCCTTATTTTTCCATCACTGTCCTTTGGGGTTTTGAGTAAATCCATATGACGCTTCAGTTCTACGTGTCCTGCTAGTTGTGCCAATTTCTTCAGCTGAAGAAGCTCAAGCTAGTTCATGCTGATTTTGTTACGGTGTTGTTGACCCCAGTTCTTCCATTGTCGAAGTCTGTTTGGTTTGAACACTCTGGTATTGAGTTAGTACATTTTTCTTGGCTTGTGAAGGAGCCCGTCTGCATGTTTTTGGGGAAAGTTTGGTACTCATCTCTTACAGTATGGTACAGCAATGTTTTTTTTGTGTTTTTTTTTACTTTTAAAAAGCTCATACTGAAACAGTATTCACTAACTCTGTCTGCTTTAAATGAAGTAAGCATGACATATTAGGTTTATGAGAAGTAATTTCCACTGCTGCAGAAGTTTATTGCCAGTAGCCTTAATTGAATTAGAGAATTAAAATGATTTGCTTATCATGCTTGAATCTACTTTCCAATGTATTATTCTCATAATGCATTATTGGGAAAAGAATTAGGAATTCCTCTGCTTAATTTGTTTAATTAGATTGTAATGAAATGCCCCCATTACAGCAATATTGCGTTTTTGTGATCAGACACCAAAGCAGTACAGACAGTGAGTTTTACAAGGTCTGTTGACTTTTACTTGCAGTTAGTTGAAAGACAGGTGCTCCATCTGTTCATAGCTTAAAAGGATAGTTCAACCAAAAATACTCACCCTCTTGTTGTTCGTAACATGTACGATGTTTCTTTTTCTGTGGAACATAAAATAATTTATTCAGCAGAATGTCTAGGGCAGGCTACTCTTATCCAACGTGCAGAGTTCAAGAATTTCAGTGAATAACAACTTTTTGATTAATTTACAGTATGCTACTTTTATAGTACTATATTTTTGGCCCCTTGTTGCATGTTTTGGAGCTTGAAAGACCCAGTTATTATTACCTTTTGTTGTATGGAAAAGAGTAGCCTGCACATTCTGCTAAATTGGTTTCTAACGATATTAGGGTGAGTAGGTAATAACAAAATTCCCAAATATTTTTAGTGAAATATCCCTTTAACTGCTTGGAATGCATGCAAAAATTAATTGAATAACACTGCAATAAAAATCCTCCTAAAAACAAGGCCAATAAAAAGCAAAATATTGTCAACATACACTGAAAAAAATTATGTGTTGGATTTACTTAAAATATATATGTAGCATTTGTGCATCACACTTTTTAAGTAAATTCAATGTATGGTCATTTTATGTCTGCATAACTAGAAAACCTTTGGTAGATATACACAAATGTATCAGTTCATTCAACTTTATTAACTTAAAAGGGTGTTTCATACAAATAAGATTGAACAACTAATAGCAAGTTGTTTCAGATGAACTTGAATATTATTGTTTCTCCCTAAATTAATTGGCTCAAAACAAATATTGACTGAGGTCAGTCATTAAACTGTTGATTCTCTAAAGAAGTGCAGGTAAAGCTGTACTTCAGCTATGCACATTCACATACACAAGGAAAAATTAAGTGGATTGAACAGGATCCAACATCACCAAAGGGAACAATAATCACACTCACAGTGACTTTACACAAAACAACTAATTACAGTAAAACAACATCAATAATACTAAAAAATCTCTATAAATTCTTAAAAACAACTAATTAAATGCCCCAATAAATTCTTTTTGACCAAACAATTGTGCTTAAATTATTCAAGCGCAATGGCTTATGGGTATTCTCCACAACCTCAGTTCTGTACTTGATTGTTTGAGTTAGTAGTACTTATAATCTTAATTTTATGGAATTATAAACCAAAGAAGTTCAAGGAACTCACAATTATTATTTTACTTTACGTATCACTATAACTTCACCTAATAATAAAAATTTTGTGTTGTACACATTATTGGAAATTAAGTAAAGCTAAAATTTTATAAATATGTATGTTTCTTAGTAGAAGCTATTATTTTCTTACGTTATGGTTGAGCCAACAAATTTTTATTTTTTCAGTGTAACTGCTCATCATAATTTAGCCAAAAAAAAAAAAAAAAAAAAAAGGGGGGGGGGGGGGGTTTGGAAGAGCGCATTGAATGTAATTAATTTGAAAGAGGTGCTCAGATTGGATATTTTCATGTTTCTTGTTATAGAACACAAAATTATGATTGAACGAGACTTCCAGACTATGGAATCTATCTATCTTTGATTTTTCCACTAAACTTGAAAATGATGTAGTTAATAATGTTATGTCACTCCTCTATCAGGAATGTATGTTTTTATCAATGCTTTTATATAGTGGGTCAAATGTACATGAGAATTGCTGGTAATGCTCAATACATTTCACAACGGTTAAGTTATTACAAAACACAGGATTCTCGAAGTGACTCAGAAGGAAGCTGGGTGCCTGGTCCTGGGCAGACATGTTTACATTGGCTATTTTAGGGCTATTATATGTAGCTTTAAGGAAGCTTTTTTTTAATTTTTAGCCAAAAGAAAAGTTGTTTCAGAGGTGGCGCAAGCAAGCCTAATTGCATTTTAAAAACAGATTATAAAGTTTGTACAAACAGTTTTTTAATTTGGAATAACATCCCCTGATGAATTGTGTGCAATAAGAACAAGAATGTGCATTATGAAATTAAATAAGGTCAATTCTGATTTCATGCTAAATATGAAAAGGCTTTGCAGTGGGAAAATACTTGTGATATATTCCCAGATAGTGGGAATGTCTGTTTAGCATTTCAATAATCCAATTCCTCATTTTGTTTTGATGGATCACATTAACTTTATAAATTCTTAGTGGTCCTAAATGACCTACGAAATAAGGTGGAATAATTTTTTTAAAAGATTTGTGCGATACAGGGTTAAGGTAACTAAATAAGGCCCAAACATTTAGACCATGTCACAGTTTCTTTTGTGTTGTTCTAAAACACTATATCCTGTGTGTCACAAAAGCGTTCTTTGCCTGCGAGTTTATTCCAAGATATCTTGCTTTACTGGAATCAATTTGTAAAGGTTGTTGTTATACACAATTCCCTTGCAAACGTATAAACATTGGCTACTTAGCCAGGTCACATTCTGATTTGGTTACATTACTCAATGAAGGTATACTGTTCTATGTTTGAATGCGTTACAGATAACTGATCAAGAGATAAACCCTTACGTAGACAAATGGGAGGAAAAGGGCAATTGTCCAAGGTGACTATTAATGCATTCCATCTTACTCCTTATGTACAGAGTTGAGAATTGTTTGGTGGGATCCAAAACTATTATTTATGATATGTCAACACATTATGCACACAAGAGACATGGCTATTCAACAAACCAGAATAACATATTAAGTGATGTTTCTGGGAAGTGGTTACCCTAGTTTGTGCACGAAACGTAAGATACTCTCATTATTTCAACCTGAACATATCTGACATGACTTAAGTGTTATGCAAGATTAATACTGAGAAGAATTTAACTGGAGTCATGAAGAGGTCAAACTGAATAACAAATTTTGACTACTTTACAGTATGCTACTTTTATAGTACTATATTTTTGGCCCCTTATTGCATGTTTTGGAGCTTGAAAGACCCAGTTATTATTCCCTTTTGTTGTATGGAAAAGAGTAGCCTGCACATTCTGCTAAATTGGTTTCTAACGATATTAGGGTGAGTAGATATGAACAAAATTCCCAAATATTTTTAGTGAAATATCCCTTTAACTTGTTTGGAATGCATGCAAAAAGTAATTGAATAACACTGCAATAAAAGTCCTCCTAAAAACAAGGCCAATAAAAAGCAAAATATTGTCAACATACACTGAAAAAAATTATGTGTTGGATTTACTTAAAATATATATGTAGCATTTGTGCATCACACTTTTTAAGTAAATTCAATGTATGGTCATTTTATGTCCACATAACTAGAAAACCTTTGGTAGATATACACAAATGTATCAGTTCATTCAACTTTATTAACTTAAAAGGGTGTTTCATACAAATAAGATTGAACAACTAATAGCAAGTTGTTTCAGATGAACTTGAATATTATTGTTTCTCCCTAAATTAATTGGCTCAAAACAAATATTGACTGAGGTCAGTCATTAAACTGTTGATTCTCTAAAGAAGTGCAGGTAAAGCTGTACTTCAGCTATGCACATTCACATACACAAGGAAAAATTAAGTGGATTGAACAGGATCCAACATCACCAAAGGGAACAATAATCACACTCACAGTGACTTTACACAAAACAACTAATTACAGTAAAACAACATCAATAATACTAAAAAATCTCTATAAATTCTTAAAAACAACTAATTAAATGCCCCAATAAATTCTTTTTGACCAAACAATTGTGCTTAAATTATTCAAGCGCAATGGCTTATGGGTATTCTCCACAACCTCAGTTCTGTACTTGATTGTTTGAGTTAGTAGTACTTATAATCTTAATTTTATGGAATTATAAACCAAAGAAGTTCAAGGAACTCACAATTATTATTTTACTTTACGTATCACTATAACTTCACCTAATAATAAAAATTTTGTGTTGTACACATTATTGGAAATTAAGTAAAGCTAAAATTTTATAAATATGTATGTTTCTTAGTAGAAGCTATTATTTTCTTACGTTATGGTTGAGCCAACAAATTTTAATTTTTTCAGTGTAACTGCTCATCATAATTTAGCCAAAAAAAAAAAAAAGGGGGGGGGGGGGGGGGGAAAGAGCGCATTGAATGTAATTAATTTGAAAGAGGTGCTCAGATTGGATATTTTCATGTTTCTTGTTATAGAACACAAAATTATGATTGAACGAGACTTCCAGACTATGGAATCTATCTATCTTTGATTTTTCCACTAAACTTGAAAATGATGTAGTTAATAATGTTATGTCACTCCTCTATCAGGAATGTATGTTTTTATCAATGCTTTTATATAGTGGGTCAAATGTACATGAGAATTGCTGGTAATGCTCAATACATTTCACAACGGTTAAGTTATTACAAAACACAGGATTCTCGAAGTGACTCAGAAGGAAGCTGGGTGCCTGGTCCTGGGCAGACATGTTAACATTGGCTATTTTTGGGCTATTATATGTAGCTTTAAGGAAGTTTTTTTTTATTTTTAGCCAAAAGAAAAGTTGTTTCAGAGGTGGCGCAAGCAAGCCTAATTGCATTATAAAAACAGATTATAAAGTTTGTACAAACAGCTTTTTAATTTGGAATAACATCCCCTGATGAATTGTGCGCAATAAGAACAAGAATGTGCATTATGAAAGTAAATAAGGTAAATTTTGATTTCATGCTAAATATGAAAAGGCTTTGCAGTGGGAAAATAATTGTGAGATACAGTTGTGCTCAAAAGTTTGCATACCCTGGCAGAAATTGCGAAATTTTGGCATTGATTTTGAAAATATGACTGATCATGCAAAAACACGTGGATGCGCTGAGCAGGCTTGATACTGCGCCATGGGGAGCAGAAAAGAACTGTCAAAAGACCTGCGTAACAAGATAATGGACATTTATAAAGATGGAAAAAGATATAAAAAGATATCCAAAGCCTTGAAAATTCCAGTCAGTACTGTTCAATCACTTATTAAGAAATGGAACATTCGGGGATCTCTTGATACCAAGCCAAGGTCAGGTAGACCAAGAAAGATTTCGGCCACAACTGCCAGAAGAATTGTTCAAGGTACAAAGAAAAACCCACAGGTAACCTCAGGAGAAATACAGGCTGCTCTGGAAAAAGATGGTGTGGTTGTTTCAAGGAGCACAATACGACGATACTTGAACAAACATGAGCTGCATGGTCGAGTTGCCAGAAAGAAGCCTTTACTGCGCCAATGCCACAAAAAAGCCTGGTTACAATATGCCCGACAACACCTTGACACGCCTCACAGCTTCTGGCACACTGTAATTTAGAGTGACAAGACCAAAATAGAGCTTTATGGTCACAACCATTTGGAGAGGGGTCAACAAGTATTGTGCTCCTTGAAACAATCACACCGTCTTTTTCCAGAGCAGCCTGTATTTCTCCTGATGTTACCTGTGGGTTTTTCTTTGTATCCCGAACAATTCTTCTGGCAGTTGTGGCTGAAAACTTTCTTGGTCTACCAGACCTGACCTTGGCTTGGCTTGGTATCAAGAGATCCCTTCTTAATAAGTGATTGAACAGTACTGACATTTTCAAGGCTTTGGAAATCTTTTTATATCCTTTTCCATCTTTATAAAGTTCCATTACCTTGTTACGCAGGTCTTTTGACAGTTCTTTTCTGCTCCCCATGGCTCAGTATCTAGCCTGCTCAGTGCATCCACGTGAGAGCTAACAAACTCATTGACTATTTATTCACAGACACTAATTGCAATTTAAAAAGCCACAGATGTGGGAAATTAACCTTTAATTGCCATTTAAACCTGTGTGTGTCACCTTGTGTGTCTGTAACAAGGCCAAACATTCAAGGGTATGTAAACTTTTGATCAGGGCCATTTGGGTGATTTCTGTTATCATTATGATTTAAAAAGGAGCCAAACAACTATGTGATAACAAATGGCTTCATATGATCACTATCCTTAAATAAAAGACAGTTTTATTGCATGATCAGTCATATTTTCAAAATCAATGCCAAAATTTCACAATTTCTGCCAGGGTATGCAAACTTTTGAGCACAACTGTATATTCCCTGTTAGTGGGAATGTCTGTTTAGCATTTCATTAATCAAATTCCTCATTTTGTTTTGATGGATCACATTAACTTTATAATTTCTTAGTGGTCCTAAATGACCTATGAAATAAGGTGGAATAATTTTTTTAAAGATTTGTGCGATACAGGGTTAAGGTAACTAAAGTCCCAAACATTTAGACCATGTCACAGTTTCTTTTGTGTTGTTCTAAAACACTATATCCTGTGTGTCACAAAAGCGTTCTTTGCCTGCGAGTTTTTTCCAAGATATCTTGCTTTACTGGAATCAATTTTTTAAAGGTTATTGTTATACACAATTCCCTTGCAAAAGTATAAACATTGGCTACTTAGCCAGGTCACATTCAGATTTGGTTACATTACTCAATGAAGGTATACTGTTCTATGTTTGAATGTGTTACAGATAATTGATCAAGAGATAAACCCTTACGTAGACAAATGGGAGGAAGAAGGACAATTTCCTGCCCATAGGATCTTCAAGATCCTGGGTAATGCCGGATTTTTGGGAGTCAACAAGCCCATTGGTGAGCAGACCTTTGCTACTTCAAACTTAGATTAAAACAGCAGCCTGGAAAATAAAATTGTGAATAATGTCTGACCTCTTTCACAAGAAAAGTTTCTAGTTGAAGACATGAACTAGAATGTTTTGTATGAGAAGGGTGAATTTAATAACAGCAGAGTTAATTAAAGTTCTGAGTAGCCATCTTCACAAAAGAAGAGAAAAAGAAGGGATTGCAGGGTGCCCTTTAAGAGCCTTAAGACTTTTATGAGTACAGATGGATTCATATGAAAATAATAACAATAACCAGCATTGAATATTACCAATAAAATATTAATTTCTCTTCTAAACTACATATACAGATGTTCGTTCCAACAAAAAAATTTAATAAGCAGAAAAGAGGACTAGAAACTGATAAGAACTAGGACAAGTATTAGGAAGTTTATTAAGGACCAACTTTTAAAAATTAGGTCTGTCCATTAGGTTGAATTTTATTATTATTATTATTATTATTGTGATTGACATGGAGTAGTGGTTCTCAAACATGGAGGTGTGAAGATGGCAAGCCTGAACACAGAATGGAAACTGATATGTCCTTATCAGCAGCTCGCAATGTTTCACAAACTTTGAGCAACTGAAGCTTAGCAACATCAAACATGAATTGGCAGCAAGTGAAATATTGCAGAACTGGGTAAATCATTAACAGATTAACACTTCTCAAATAAACAAAGAGGTTTTACTAATCGGAAGACCAGCAGCAGCAATGATAGATGTGATAATATTTCTACGGGTGTAAATCCACTACATATTTTTACATTTTTGGTGGGACCCCTTTTCATAATCTCACAAACCCATGGGCCAGCCCTTATACTACCTTTATAAATATGTGTATAAACGATCTCTCTATCGACATCTGCATCATACAAGTTTGGAACAATATGAGCCTGAGCAAATGATGATATAATTTGTATTTTTCAGGTAAACTATCCTTTTAACTGCAGCCTTATAATTTCTTATCATTTTCAGTTGGGTCACTTGGGGAAACGGCTTTATAAATCTGTAGGTCAGAGGAGAGGAACACCTGCATTAAGAAATGCTGATACCGACACTTCTGAATTAGCAGGCTGGATTAAAGCAGGGCTTGTGGAGGCTGTCCTAGACAGAAGATTAGTACTCAGGGCATTGCCTAACACCATATGATATATGCAGCACTTGATACACCTGTAAGTCTCTAAACAGTGACATAAACTGACTACTGTGGACTAAAATCTATTGTATCTTTTTCTCCAGCTATTTCTGCACTCTATTTTTTAATCTCTGTCATGTGTATTCACTCTATGAAGATTTTTGTAGCTATTTTTATGTGTTTGATCAAATTCACCATCACCAGGGATTGCAAAGTTCCCATTTCCTTCAGAGAGAGATTTATCCTTGTTCCTTTTTTACTGAAATGTTAACATTTTCTGAAAGACATCATTATATGTATATCATCAGTCCTTGAACACTGATTCATGCACATTGTGCTTCAAAAAATTATATATACCTACTACTAATATATATATATATATATATATATATATATATATATATATATATATATATATATATATATATATACAGTACTGTGCAAAAGTCTTAGGCACATAAGATGTTTCACAAAAACATTTGTCTTAAGATGGTTATTTATATCTGCTACTTTAGTGTGTCAATAGGAAATATACATTTTATACTCCCAAACATTCCTTTTGCAAATAGAATAGAATAGAAGAACAGGGAGCCCTGCAACAGATGGCATGGCCCTCACAGAGCCTCCCACTGAACATCGGGTCAGTCTGGGTTTACACAAAGAAACAGAAGTAATTGAGACAGCCTAAATAATTAAAAGAACTGTGGCGAATTCTCCAAGAAGCTTGGAACATCCTATCTGCCAACAACCAAGAAAAACTATGTGCAGGTGTAAGTAGGAGAATTGGTGCTGTTTTGAAGGCAAAAGTGTTCATACCAAATATTGATTTAGCTCTTTTTCTGTTTACTGGACTTTGTATGACGTTAATTGATTAACTTTTACACAGTACTATATATATAATATGTATATGTGATAAAGTTCTGGTGAGCCTTATCAGGTCTCCCTCCACCATCACTATAATGAGAGACAGGTGTTAGAGTAATTACAGCCCAGGTGATGAGCCTTACCGCTTTCCCTCTCCCACAGACAGACACATGACCATGCCTCCCCATGCCACATATCCCCACCGCCGACTCAGGTCGGGGCAACTTTTTAGTAAGGTCAGTCAGCGGGCTGGTGACATCAGAATAACTAGACACAAACCTCTGGTAGTAGCCAGCCAGCCCCAAAAACTGCCTTACCTCCTTTTTGATCTTGGGTGTCGGGCAAGCTGCAATCGCTGAGGTTTCATTAACATGTGGACGCACCTGCCCGTGACCCAAGGGGAACCCCAGATACGTAACTTCCACCCGCCCAATTGCACATTTCTTCGGGTTGGCAATGAGTCCCGCCTGCTGCAGCGTTCTCAGGACAGCCCTCAGATGTTGCATATGCCCCTGCCAGTCATTACTGTAAATTATGATATCATCTAGATATGTGGTCACATATACCGTATGCGGTCTGAGGATCTTGTCCATGAGGCGCTGAAACCTGGCCGGGGCTCCAAACAAACCTAACAGAAGTGTCACAAATTGGTGTAATTCGAACGGTGTGGAAAAAGCCGTTTTTTTCTCGGGATATTGGAGTTAAAAGGATCTGCCAATAAACCTTTGTTAATTCCAGCATCAAGTAAAACTGAGCTGCGCCCAACCGATCGAGTAACTCGTCAATTCGCGGCATTGGGTAAGCATCAAATTTGGACACCGCGTTCACTTTCTGGTAGTCAACACAGAACCGGACCGAGCCGTCGCTCTTCATACCAGAACTACCGGGCTGGCCCAGTTGCTTTGCAACTCTTATATTACGCCCATTTCCAGCATTGCCTCTAATTCTTCCTGAACAAACTTTTCTTGTGTTCAGGAAGACGATAGGTGTGGCTACAAACCACCACCCTTGAGGTGGTCTGAATATGGTGCTCTATAAGGTTCGTGCGACCGGGAATGGGTCCACGAAATCTGCTTGCAGCCGGGCAATGTCTGTAAACTGCGACAGTGAGAGGTGGTCTCCACAGAGGACTGGGGTGAATGAATTTGGTTTGGGAGTCACCTCCGGCCCAAGCTCTGCCCTCTCTGGAACTATCGTCGCCAAGGCTACAGGTACCACCTCCCTCCATGGATTGAGGAGGTTGAGGTGGTAGATTTGATGTGCCTCTCCCCTATCCATTCGCCTAACCTCATAATTGAGATCTCCAACTCGTCGTGTGACCTCAAAGGGTCCTTGCCACTTTGCGAGTAATTTGGAGCTCGAAGTGGGCAGCAATACAAGCACTTTATCTCCCTTTGCAAATTCCCATAGTCGAGTGCCCCTGTCGTACAGTCGGCATTGACATTCTTGCGCTTGGAGCAAATTCTCCTATGTTACCTGCCCCAAAGTGTGGAGTTTTGCTCTAAGATCAAGAACATATTGAATTTGTTTTTTGCTATTCGAAGGCCCTTCCTCCCAATGCTTCCCATATGATGTTGAGCACACCGCGCGGCCAATGCCCATACAGTAGCTCATAGGGGAAAACCCTGTGGAGGCTTGCAGGACCTCTCACTCTGCAAACAGCAGGGGTTCGAGCCACTTATCCCAATTCCTAGCGTCTTCGTGTACGAACTTAAGAATCATGTTTTTCAAGGTCTTATTAAATCGTTCGACCAACCCGTCTGTTTGCGGGTGATAAATGCTGGTGCAAATTGATTTAATACCTAATTATTCGTACAGTTCGCATAGTGTACATGATATGAATGTTGTGCCTTGGTCAGTGAGGATTTCTTTTGGAATCCCCACTCGGGAGATAATTCTGAAGAGTGCCTCCACAACACTACGTGCTGAGATGTTGTGTAGGGGCACTGCTTCCAGATAATGCGTTGCATAGTCCACCAGAACTAATACAAAGTGATGCCCGCGTGCAGTCCGCTCTAATGGCCCGATGAGGTCCATGCCAATTCTCTCAAAGGGGACCTCGATCAACGACAGAGGGCGCATGGCACTTTTGGGTTGGCCATTGGATTCACCAACTGGCATTCACGGCATGCTGCACATCATTTGCGTACGTCGCCGTGAATGCCCGGCCAAAAAAAACAGGCCATTATATGGTTCAAAGTCTTTTCGTGACCTAAATGACCAGCCATTGGGTTATAGTGAGCTGCCTGGAAGAGTGTTTCCCGGCAGCTCTTTGGTACTAATAGCCGAGTTGTATTTTCTTTGGTCTGAGTGTCCTGCATCACTCGATATAGCCGCTCTTTAATAATAGAAAAGTATAGGTATGTGAGTGCCACATTAGGCTGGAGCTGCTGACCATCAATTACTTTCACTTGGTCAAAGGCATGCTTGAGGGACTCGTCACGCAACTGCTCCAGAGGGAAATCCCCCTCAGGGAAGCCCCTGAGTACGGGAATTCCCTCATCTGCGTCATCCTGACGTGGAGCAGAAGCCAACGGCCCTGGCACCACCTCTCCAGCCATAGTGTCACACGTCACACACTGCAACAGCACTTTGCAGGACCTATCCACACATTACCCTCAATACATTTTTAAAACCAGGCCAATTGGTTCCCAGAATTAGTGGATGGGTGAGGCGGGAATTAACCGCGGCCCCGACTATGCCTTTTTCCCCTGAATCGTATCTCAACGGTAACCACCGGATACTTGTGAATGTCACCATGCACACACCTCACCCTCACCTGTTAATTCTTACCCAATGCCCCGCCTTGCACCAAGGATAGAGGTTTGGGAACAACCCAAATCCACCAATGCTTGATGCATATCCCCTTTTACTCTTACCAGTATCCGATATGCCCCTGCTCGATCAGGGGCAGCCTGTGGAGCGTCAGGGATCCGGATCAGTGTCCCCACCTCCATCCCCGGACAACGATCCTGGCCGTTCCCGGCTTCCACACAGCTCCAATAAACCGGCCCAGGCTTTCCTTCCGCACTCATGGGGGCAGTCTCGCCAACCTGGGGGGATAGCGGAGGGAGACGAGGAGTAGGAGGGACAGACAAGGGGAGGGGACCCCTGGACCAGGGATGGGGTTTGGGCGGGGTTCCTCCCCACTTCCGGGGAGCCGGAACTGGGCGGGACTGAAAGGGACGGGGGAGACACAGGGGGTGGAGAGAGAGAGAAGAGAGGGGAGAGGAAGAAGAAAACACCACTTCACTGCCTCCTGGAAACGCCGCTATGTAGTCCTCTGCCAGCTGGACGGCCTCCTCCAGCAACGCCGGGCAGTGGAACTGGACCCACTTGGACATGCCTCGAGGAAGTTGGGAGATGAACTGCTCCAGCACCACCAGATTGACAACTTCCATGGCGGCACAGGTTCCCTCCACCATCAACCATTTCCGGCAGGCGTCCCGGAGCTGTTGGGCAAAAGCGAACAGGCGACTGTGCTTCCCGATGCTCAGGGATCTGAAGAGCTGTCGATTCTGCTCCAGGCTATGACCAACCCGTTGCTAGATGACCTTCTTCAGATGGGTGTAGTTAAGGAAGCTGGCGGCGGGAAGTTGTTGTGCCGCTAGCTGCACCTACCCAGAGAGTAAGGGCAATAGGTGGGCACCCCACTGGTCGGGAGGCCACTTCCATACATCGGCTGTCCTCTCGAACAGGTTGAGGAAGGCCTCCAGATCATCATTTGGCCCCATTTTCATCAGGGCCACAGGTGGGGTAGGCTCCGGGGAGGTCGCAGCGCCAGCCCCCTCTCTGGCGATCAGGCTCCGGAGCAGCTGCCGGTCCACCACTTGTACCTGGAACAGGACTTGGAAGCGCTGTTCCTGCTCCAGGCGTACCTCCATGAGGGCTTGATGCTGGTTCTGCTGGATGCCAGCGAGGGTCCTGAAGACTTTGCCCAGCGGTGAGGACTCTATAACGACATTCTCTCCAAAGCCAGGTTTTGGTACCACTGTGATAAAAGTTAAGTTTGTGGGCAATGGAGGAGTCAGGAGACAGGAGACATACTTTAGCTTCACATACACAATGAAAATGGCTCTTAGTGGCCAACTCAATATAGGGCTTTGAATGAACACAGTCTCTGCCTTTAGTTGCGGGTCTTTCCTCCACTACTGCTCTGAGCCACTCTCTCTCTCCTCCTCTGATGCTCTGGCAAGCCTTATCAGGTCTCCCTCCACAATCACTATAATGAGAGACAGGTGTTAGAATAATTACAGCCCAGGTGACTAGCTTTACCACTTTCCCTCTCCCGCAGACAGAGAAATGACCACGCTCCCCATGCCACAGTATATGTATATTTATATATATATACTGTATGTACATTCACCGACCATATATATACACTATATTGCCAAAAGTATTCGCTCATCTGCCTTTAGACGCATATGAACTTAAGTGACATCCCATTCTTAATCCATAGGGTTTAATATGACGTCGGCCCACCCTTTGCAGCTATAACAGCTTCAACTCTTCTGGGAAGGCTTTCCACAAGGTTTAGGAGTGTGTTTATGGGAATTTTTGACCATTCTTCCAGAAGCGCATTTGTGAGGTCAGACACTGATGTTGGACGAGAAGGCCTGGCTCGCAGTCTTTGTTCTAATTCATCCCAAAGGTGCTCTATCGGGTTGAGGTCAGGACTCTGTGCAGGCCAGTCAAGTTCTTCCACACCAAACTCGCTCATCCATGTCTTTATGGACCTTGCTTTGTGCACTGGTGCGCAGTCATGTTGGAACAGGAAGGGGCCATCCCCAAACTGTTTCCACAAAGTTGGGAGCATGGAATTGTCCAAAATCTCTTGGTATGCTGAAACACTCAGAGTTCCTTTCACTGGAACTAAGGGGCCAAGCCCAGCTCCTGAAAAACAACCCCACACCATAATCCCCCCTCCACCAAACTTCACAGTTGGCACAATGCAGTCAGACAAGTACCATTCTCCTGGCAACCGCCAAACCCAGACTCGTCCATCATATTGCCAGATGGAGAAGCGTGATTCGTCACTCCAGGGAACGTGTCTCCACTGCTCTAGAGTCCAGTGGCGGCGTGCTTTACACCACTGCATCCGACGCTTTGCATTGCACTTGGTGATGTATGGCTTGGATGCAGCTGCTCGGCCATGGAAACCCATTCCATGAAGCTCTCTACACACTCTTCTTGAGCTAATCTGAAGGCCACATGAACTTTGGAGGCCTGTAGCGATTGACTCTGCAGAAATTTGGCGACCTCTGCGCACTATGCGCCTCAGCATCCGCTGACCCCACTCTGTCATTTTACGTGGCCTACCACTTCGTGGATGAGTTGCTGTCATTCCCAATCGCTTCCACTTTGTTATAATACCACTGACAGTTGACTGTGGAATATTTAGTAGCGAGGATATTTCACAACAGGACTTGTTGCACAGGTGGCATCCTATCACAGTACCACGCTGGAATTCACTGAGCTCCTGAGAGCGGCCCATTCTTTCACAAATGTTTGTAGAAGCAGTCTGCATGCCTAGGTGCTTCATTTTATACACCTGTGGCCATGGAAGTGATTGGAACACCTGAATTCAATTATTTGGATGGGTGAGCGAATACTTTTGGCAATATAGTGTATATATATATATATATATATATATATATATATATATATACACATTCACCAACCACTTTATTAGGTACACCTGTACACCTACTTATTCATGCGATTATTTAATCAGCCAATCGTGTGGCAGCAGTGCGATCCATAAAGTCATGCAAATATGGGTCAGCAGGTTCATTTAATGTTCACTTCAACCATCAGAATGGGGAAAAAATTTTATCTCGGTGACTTCGACCATGGCATGATTGTTGATGCTAGAAGGACTGGTTTGAGTATTTCTGTAAATGCTGATCTCCTGGGATTTTCATGCACAAAAGTCTCTAGAGTTTACTCAGAATGGTGCCAAAAACAAAAAACATCAAGTGAGTGACAGTTTTTCAGACAGAAATGCCTTGTCAATGACAGAGGTCAGTGGAGAATGGCCAGACTGGTTCGAGCTGACAGAAAGGCTACGGTAACTCAGGTAACCACTCTGTACAATTGTAGTGAGCAGAATTGTATCTCGGAATGCACAACATGTCAAACCTTGAGGCGGATGGGCAACAACAGCAGAAGACCACGTCGGGTTCCACTTTGTCAACTAAGAACAGAAAGCTGAGGCTGCAGTGGGCCTACCATCTGTGTACCTCAACAGAAATCGAGATTCATCAGACCAGGCTATGCTTTTCCAGTTTTTAACTGTTCAGTTTTGGTGAGCCTGTGCCCACTGCAGCCTCAGCTTTCTGTTCTTGACTGACAGAAGTGGAACCCGACGAGGTCTTCTGCTGTTGTAGCACATCCGCCTCAAGGTTTGATGTGTTGTGCATTCTGAGCATTCTAAAATGCTATTCTGCTCACTACAAATGTACAGAGGTGTTATCTGATTTACCATAGCCTTTCTGTCAGCTCGAACCAGTCTCAAGGTTAAAATATGGTTTCTATAGTAAAACCATCCCCTATCATTAAATGGGAAAAAGATTCTACAAAAGTGATTGGTTACTGAGCCTGTCAGTCACGAACATTTCTCCTTTTTGTGTTCCAAAATGAAAGAAAGAACATCATACAGGAATGGAACAACATGAGATGAGTTAATGATGACCAAATTTTCATTTTTGGTGAACTATTCCTTTAAAATTGGAAATTAGAATCTTAAAATGTCATGGAAAAGTCACAGAAATTTCTGTATAGAATAATATATTTTGTCAAGCTATGTTGGGCTTTAATATGTTTCATTGGACTAGAAATTGTTTTTTGTGAGCGTAATCTACAAAGTGCTTTAAATAAATCCTTATCCAGTATTCACATGACTGTAGAAATCAATGAAATGTAGTGGTCAAAAAGTGTTGAAATCCTGAGTTTTGGTGATTTCAATAACAACCTCTGCCTATAGCAATCACAGCTTTTACAACTTGGCTGCAACGAATCCATCTTAGAGAACACTGGCGATACAACTCCTGCCAACCTCAACACAGATAAGGCACTAAGGCTCCATTCTAATCCAAACCGTCTAGTCATCTGACATTTACTCAAGTACTGAAATATATGAACCCTTGTGAGATTCCACTACTGAGAGAATCATTCTCCACTAAATAATATCTTTAATGTTGGCCATGGCACAACTGCATAGCTCTCATTAGCTAACATCTCCCTAAAGCTCAGTTATGATTGTTGGCACATGACATTAAACATCCTATTTCCTTTTTTTTTTTTTTTTAACTGGATAACCTAGTATTTCATGATATATAAACTGTATAATTGACTATTACACAGTATTCGCAAAACTGTAGTTATTTTAGCTAGTACAGTGGTTCGCATCTAGCTCCGACCAAGTGACAGATGAATTTCTGCCAAATAACTGTAGAGTTAATAACATCAATAACAAAAGTAAGGGGCTTGAACCCCCTTAAAAATATTTTTTACTCCCTTCTAAAAGTTGCTAAGTCTATTTACATTACTATTGAAACTATGCATGTTTGTATGGTTTGTTGCACTTTATTATTTGCATTTAGCATTGTATTTTCCCTGCTTTAAAAAAAAGAAAAACAGACCTGAGACCCACCAGTTAAGATCCCCTGTTTTAGTATGTGGATCAGAGTACATCGGTAGAAAAGATTTGGGATTTGTGATCGGCTCACACATTCTCCACTTAAGACTATTTTATGGTCTTCAGGATCATGTTCTATAGGGTTTATCTCACCTAGCAATGAACACTATCACATTGTATTGGACTCATGAAAATGCCTTGAAGCCACAGCATTGGTTTGATATCATTGTCTGGTTTTATTAAGAGTCATCTGTCTAGCTGTTTGTTTTACCTCTCTCTGCTGTTCAGCAATTCCTGTTCAGCTGTATCTGTTTCCTCTGCTCTCTGGCTTCTCCTTTCCTTATTTTGCTATAGCAAATCTATTCCATAAACATCCCAGGGCCTTATGAAAGAATACAACAGCCTATAGTGTTGTAAACACAATCCTTTACTTATTTTCATAATATTTTGTCATCTAAATGACATAGAACATGGAACAACATGAATAAATGCATGACAAGAGTATCATGGGAAACTTTTATGCTTTATTCGCCTACTCAAGGTCATATGAAATAGCTTATATGGAGTTTGCATTACACATAGAGTTATTTATAATAGTGGCTAAATGGACCACAGGGATGTGAAAAGGTCATCTCAATTTTGCATAACTTACTGGAAAAATTTAGACGACTCTTGCATGATGAATATTTGATCAGTGTATCAATACTGAAGTTTTTATTTTAAAGGGATTCTTCACCCAAAAATGACAATTCTGTCATCATTTACTTACCCTTGTGTCGTTCCAAACCTGTATGGCTTACTTTCTTCTGTAGAACAAAAACGGAAAGATTTTGCATGAGTAGCACCATAAGAGGATCGTTAAAGTAGTTCATCTGACTCACGCACTATTTAAGTCTTCTGAAACCATGACAGCTTTGTGTGTGGAACAGACTTGAATTCAAGTCATTACGTAGACAAAAAAAATCTTGCTGGACAGCCTTGGTCATCATTCACTTTCATTGTACTGAAAAGCGCTGCTTTGACATTCTGCAATAAATAACTCATTTTGAGTTCAGAAGAAAAAAGCCATACAAGTTTTTAAAGGCAAATTAAACATGATCATTAACAAGATGATCTGTTAGCTGGACATTAACTGGTTGTTTTCCTTGGCACCAGAGTATGGCGGTTTGGGGCTAGACTTCAGCTACAGTGTGGCTGTTGCTGAAGAGCTGGGAAACATCAACTGTGGAGGGATTCCCATGGCCATTGGAGTTCAAAGTGACATGGCTACACCTGCACTCACAAGGTAATAGACTCCATGCACGGTCACTTCTGCATTTTGTAAGCAGGGGCGCATTTACATCCGGTGCAACACTGGAAACTATTTATTCCTATGCTGATAAAATGCAGTTAAGATGACTTGGGGGGTGGGGGGAGGGTAATAACTTTTTACGCATGTTATTTACAGTTGTTTCTGCAGATGACACTGAACAATATCCATCACACATTGAGACACGGAGGTGTTGCTTTATCCAGTAAAAAGGAGAAGGGGTTTAACAACGTATATTTCAAGTTATATCGACAACTATGAGGGTGCATATTCACAAGCCTTTGCTGATTAGGATTGGCTTAGCAAAGTCCCTGTTTCTGACTGTATATACTTATACATGTTGCTAACGTTATTCATTTTCCTAGATAAAGTATATACGAGATGTTTTAATTAATATTTCGGTCTCTCTTATCAATAAAATGGTAGTGGATATTGCCTTACTTAAAAGCTTTAAAAGCTCCCAAAAGTATCATAAAAGTAGTCCGTGCGACTTCCTGTGTCTTGCGACTTGTGTCTCATATTCCAAGTCTTCTTGATGAGAAACAAGTAATTTTTCAGTGAAAATCTTAACTGATAAATGACTTATCCTGGATTGTTTCTCACCAAAACTTATTGTGTGTCTTCAGAAGACTTGCAGTATGACACAAAAGTCTCATGGACTACTTTTATGATACTTTTGGGTTCTTTAAGCTTTAAATTGAGTCACTATCTACTGCCATTGTATTGAGAAGATGGAGAGTGAGCTTCATCAAAACATCTTTTGTGTTTCAAATAAGAAAATGTCAGTCGGGTTTGAAATGATGTAAAGGCGAGTAAATTATTACAAAATTTTCATTTTTGAGTGAGCTATTCCTTTAATAACTGTTTAAATCTCCTATCATCGAATAGGCACCAGGGTGGCTATTTTTCACATTTGACATATTCTGACACCTGCAGGTTCTTCTAACGTCATCAAGGTGGTAATCATGCACTGTGTTCACTCTCTGGAAACACTCATTTTAGCTGTGCATATTCGTTTTATCTGTTTGGATTGAGAAAATCAGGTATTTCAATTAATGCCCTTTGTGATTATGCTGTGTTGAACAGTTTGTCTGAAATTGCCTTTGCTGGTAATTAAATGTAAATCTCTCCTATAACACATGCCGTCTCATGAGCTTTCAACTGATTAAATTACAGTTGGTATGACACTGATGAAATGACTGCTGGATATCTGTAAGGATGTGACTGTAACCTTTGCGCTATTGTAGATTTGGCTCTGCAGAACTCAAAAGAGAGTTTCTGCTGCCCACCATAATGGGAGACAAAGTGGCCTGCCTCGGAGTGAGCGAAGCAGGGGCTGGCTCTGATGTTGCAAGTAAGTTTTTGTTTGAAGGAGATACCGTATCAAAAAGAAAAGACACATTGCCAAGGGTGTCTTTAAAAGAAGATGTAAACATCACTTACTTTTTTAAATAAAAAGTAAGTGATGAAGTCTTCAAAGAATTTTAGGCCAGGGAGTTGCCATGCTAAGCTTACAGATAAATTTTTCATGTGTTTTGTAATGAAGTAAAAGCCGGTTAAAGTCACTCTGAGCCTTATTACTCTAGCCCTTAATAAAAAGGGTGCTATTTCTGCCAGTGGCTTGGCTAAAAACAGGGTTATTAAAGAGTTGCAAATGAGTTCCGAACTTGTTTTCAGGGTGAAATCAGAGTCGGGGTTCCCACGGTCATTGAAAACCTGGAAATATCAGTGAATTTACAAAACAAATGTAATTTTCAGGCCTGGAAAAGTCATGGAAATTTCCATAGTGAATATAACTTTTTCTAGTTTTACTCTGCTCTAAAATATTTAATCAGCTAGATATTGCTCTTTGTGAGGGATTGAAGAGTAAAACTTGCCCAAAAGCAGTGCAATAACATCAGTCTGTCCGTTACTGGAGACATTTGTGCACTCACTGATAAGTATCATTATTTAAGGATGTTAAATCAAAAGATTGTCACCTGAAAAGCATTGTATGTAACTGATTACAAAGTCATTAATCTAATTACCTTTTTATTTCAAAAAGTCATGTAACATAAAATGTGTAACTCCTGTAATCAGATTAGTTACTGACTTTCAGTTAAGTTAATTACTTTAAAGTACATTACTTGGGTTACACATATTTCTGAAATAATATTAATTATGTATAATACATGAAAAACATTAATTATGTTGATATGTACTTCTCTTTGCCTTTCTGTGATAACTGAAGGTTGTGTGCCCCTTAACACGTCATTGTTAGGAGAAGTGTTGTTCTGAGTGTATAACTTGTGTGCGACATTGAACAAGGAGGAAATATAAACATTATTTTGAATTCATTGTCTGGAAAAGTGTTTTAGAAAGTAACTTAAAAGTAATTAGTAATGTAACTTTTAGTAACTTTTTAGTAAAAAAAAATAAAATAAATAAAGTCTGTAATGTGTAGTGGATTATTTATTTCTTGAGTAACTTGCCTAAGACTGTACCTGACATACGAAATCCACCCGCTAAAATTATTTCTAAAAAAATCTAATTAACCCTCAAATGCATGGGAATTTCACCAAACACTTTTACAAATTGTTGACTTTAGAGACCCGGCACGTATATCTATTATAAATTGATCTACAAAATGCCCAGATAGTGTCAAATATTCAAAATATAAGAGAATTAGAAAATGATCAAATTAAATATTTTTTATATTTCATAGATCAAAGAGATAATGCAACAAATCAGAACAAATCTAGAACAGGATTCATTATTTTTACACTGAAAGTTCATGAGGCTATAGCAGCCATATCATCCTGTAGCTTAAGACCAGTTGCCCACTGAAGCTAAGCAGGGTTGAGCCTGGTCAGGGCCTGGATGGGAAACCTCCTGGGGAAAACTAAGGTTGCTGCTGGAAGAAGTATAAGGGAGGCTAGCAGGGGGAACTCACCCTGCAGTCTGTGTGGGTCCTAATGCCCCAGTATAGTGACATGAGATGTTAAACTGAGGTCCTTACTCTCTATGGTCATTAAAAATCCCAGGGCACTTCTCGTAAAGAGTAAGGGTGTAACCCCGGTGTCCTGGCCAAATTCCCCCCATTGGCCCTTCTCAGTCATGGCCTCCTAATAATCCCCATCCATTAATTGGCTCTATAACTCTACTCTCTCCTCTCCACAAATAGCTAGTGTGTGGTGAGCATACTGGCACTCTGTGTCTGCCGTTGCATCATCCAGGTGGATGCTGCACACTGGTGGTGATTGAGGAGAGTCCCCTATTCACTGTGTAAAGTGCTTTGAGTGTAGTACCAGAAAAAGCACTATATAAATGTAACATTCATTCATAAAGACCTGAGGTATGTATTTTAGGTTTAATCAACTTTAAAGGTCATTGAAAAGAAATTCATAGGACAAAAAGTGTGGGAAAGCTGGAAGCTAGAATCTTTATGTATTTAAAGAAATTGTGTCCAGTTTGAGAAATATACTGTCTCCTCCAGGCATAAAGACTAAAGCTGTGCGCAAAGAAGATGAATATGTCATAAATGGGGGAAAGATGTGGACCACTAATGGCACCCAAGCAGACTGGATGTGCCTCTTGGCCAACACCAGTAATGACCCTCCACACAAGAACAAATCCCTAATCTGTTTACCCATGAATCTACCTGGTAAGACTGTATACAAAGCTAAAAAAAAAAACCTTCTAAACTTTGTGGAATTTTTAAAAAGCGGTCATTTATTAGCTAAAAGAAAACATGTCAATATTTACCCTATGTTTGCAGGAGTTCATATTGCACGCAAGATAGATAAAATGGGGATGCGTTCCTCAGATACAGCAGAGGTGTTTTTCGATGATGTGCGTGTGCCCTGTAAAAATGTCATAGGGCAGGAGGGAATGGGCTTCATGTACCAGATGATGCAGTTCCAGGAGGAGCGACTCTGGGGGGTGGCCAATAGTAAGTAATCCTTTCTGCCTCCCACACATGGTATTGCACATCAAACATTTCTCAAGTTTAGGGATTCGCAAGGGCATGACGTCAGCGTGTTAATGTTAGTGTTGCAAGAGTGCGTATAGTGAAGCCAAGTTACTTTTCTCTGGGAAAGTGTATGTGCGTGTGCGTGCATCCATGCATGTTTAATAAAATATCTGGCATTTCCCCTTTGGGTATTATAGTTTTTTTATTTTTTATTATTTAATTTAATTTTTTCTATTTTATTTTACATTTGTCCTTCTAGTTTAGCTTTTGTTAGTTTTTACTCAATGACTGTTAGTTCAGTGTTTTCTAGTTAGTTTAGTTTTATTTTATTTATAGTATTTAAGGACTGGTAATTTTAATTTGACATGATCAGCCAACACATTTCTGCCTGCTTCCTGTCTAGATATTGTCAGGATTGACGATCCTTTAAAAGTTTCCTCTATCATATAATTTGTTGAAGACACACTGGAATCTTTCCCTTTTGTATAATAGACTGAAATGCCTTGACATTTTCATACTTGCACTCTTTTTTCCCAAGTCCTAACGACGATGGAGAAAGTTGTCCAAGAGACCATTAATTACACCAGACAAAGGAAGATCTTCAATCAGGCAATTCTATACCACCAGACAGTTCACTTCAGGCTAGCTGAGCTGGAGACAGAGATTGAGCTGTTACGCTCCCTTTTGCATCGCGCCACAGGTGAGTTCATCTCTTTCCCGAATTATTTCAGAATGATTTCATATGCCAGTTATCCGTGATGGGGAGCAATGTAATTTCATGGGTTTGGATCTGGCAACCCAAAGTCTCAGAGCGGCTGACTGCAGGGCTAACAATTGCCAATTCAATAATGGAATGAAATGGAGTAAACACTGGCTTGCAATCATTCCCTCTTGCCTATTAACTTGTCGCCTCTGTCAAGTTGTGAAATTAAAATTTGAAGCAGTCCAGAAACCTCCACACATATGCCACAATAAACTGAAAATTAAACGCCTGTTCACTTTGTGTACTGTCATTAGCTCTGTACATTAAAGGAAATGATGTAACGAAGCTGGCATCGATGGCCAAGCTGAAGGCAGGACGACTGGCTCGAGAGCTCGGCGACAGCTGCCTGCAGTACTGGGGTGGCATGGGCTTTACCAGTGATGTCCTAGTCAGCAGGTTCTACAGGTCAGTTTCTCTCTTGCACTAATGTCTGAACTGAGGGGAACATGTATGCTTTTGCCCTCAATCCTTAATCATTGGCTCCCAGAGCTGCAGTGATACCTAGTGATGTGACTTATAAAAGTAACAGGTTTGGACTTGCATATGTCTTTCAGGGTTCTCCCACCTTTTGACCAATTAATTTCCATGACTTTTTTAGACATTTGTATTTACTGGATATGGATTTCTAGCATTCTATAAAGATTGCACTCATGAAAAACAACTACTAGCTAATACAATGTTTTGTTTTCATTTCCATCACTTCTCATCATTTGTGATTATTGGATATTTTTAACAATCATTTTATAGAGATCACACTCAACAAAAACAATTTCAAATCAACTGAATATTTTAGAGCGGAGAGAAAAATTTACATAACTTTAAGATATTATTTATTTCCATGACTTTACAAGGCCTGGAAATCACAGTTTTAAAAGTTTATTATGATTCAGGAAACACTGATCTTTGAAGACCACCATCCTTACACCTAATTCCTCTTGACTGATTTGTGATTTATCAATAAAAAAAATTTTTTTTAATCATCTTAACAGGGACTCTAGATTGATGTCCATTGGTGCAGGAGCTGATGAGGTCATGCTGTCCATCATATGCAAGTATATGGACACTCTACCCAGGAAATGAATTCAACAATAATTATTTTCAGAATGAATTCATTTTGGAAAAAACAAAGTGCACTTAAAAAGGAATTTTTGAATCTAAGATTAAATGTATCAAATAGTTACTAGTTCTAAAAGCTTTTATAACATTTTTCAGATTTAGGATTTAAGACTTGCAGCTAATTTAATGATATTGTACTCCTCTTCATAACAATGCATATTGTTGCCTTAACGGAGACTTAGTTGATGAAAACCTCAGTTTGTGTAAATTGTAAAATAGAAATATGTAAACTCTGAATATAGCTGTACATGTCTAATTTTGTTAATATGCATGAAAAACATTAAAGGAGTCAAGACATGCCTTTTTTTACATGTTCCTTGAGGTTTAGTAAAGTTAAACACAAAAAACAGTCATATATTTGTGAAACATTATCATTTTCCACCCTCATTGTGATCCTAATTTAGTAAGTTAATGAAAACAGGACAAGCTTTTGGCAATGGAAGGAAATGTTAATGTAAATATTCTCTCACAAATGTACATGTATGTACAAATTAGTCTCTAAAAATGAAACCATGCATTATGTTAACCATAGAAAGCAAAAGGGCTTGAACAAGAACATCTAAAAATTATGTAATACATATCTGAAATATACAGTGACAACAACAAGTATGTGAACTTTGGAATTACCTGCATTAATGTAAAAAATTGTCTTAAAATCTGGTTTGATCATCTCAGTTACAATAATGAACAAACAATCTGATTTCACTAATAACACAAATTATTGTATTGCTCTTGTACATATTGAATACATCAAACATTCACAGTATAGGGAAAAAGAATGTGAACCCCTAAGCTAATGACAAACAAAAGCTAATTAGTGTCAGGAGTTGGCAAACCTGGCATCCAATTAATGAAATGAGATTGGAGGTGTAGGTTAGAGCTACTTTGACTGATAAAAAGCACTCAAACATTTTGAGTTTGCTATTCAGAAGCATCTACTGACGTGCTTTGAAGACCTACAATCAAGAATAAAGCTGGAAAAGGTTATTTTGAAGAGCTTAGATATTCATCTGTCCACCGTTAGACACATTGTCTATGAATGTATACGATTTAGTACTGTGGCTATTCTCCCTAGAAGTGGCCATCCAGCCAAGATGACTCAAAGGGCACACTGCAGAATGCTCAATGAGGTAAAAAAGGACCATAGAGTAACAGCTAAAGACTTGAAGGAATCACTGGAACTGGTTAACATCTCTGTTCATGATTCTGCTATATGGAAAACATTAAACAGGCAAGGTATCCATGGCTGGACACCACGAAGGAAGCAGCTGCTTTGCAACAAAAACATTGCTGTGCACCTTAAGTTTGCCAAAGAACACCTTGACACTACAAAGCTACTAGGAGAATGTTTTGTGGACTGATGAAACTAAGGTTGAATTGTTTGGGAAGAACACGCAGCACTACGTATGGCTTAAATAGGGCGCCGCAACCCAACGGTGAAGTACAGTGGAGCATCATGATTTGGTGCTGCTTTACTGCTTTGGGGCCTGGACCGCTTGCCATCATAGAGAGAACAATTAATTCCAAGTTTATCAAGATATCCTACAGGATAATGTCAGGGTGGAAGCTCAGTAGACGTTGGGTGATGCAGCAGGACAATGACCCTAAATATTGAAGTAAATCCACTAAAGAATGTCTACCACCTTTTGTAGAGGCACAGTCAGAGCCCAGACCTTAATCCAATAGAGATACTGGGGAATGACCTCAAGAGAGCTATTCACACCAGACATCCTAAGAATATGGCTGAGCTGAGGCAGTTCTGTAAGGAAGAATGGTCTAAAATTAATTGTGTATGTTGTGCAGGTCTAATCCGCAGCTACCGGAAACGCTTGGTTGAGGTTATTGCTGCCAAAGGAGGACCGACCAGTTATAAATCCAAGGGTTCACTTACTTTTTCCACAGCACTGTGAATGTTTAATGGGATGTGTTTAACAAAGACATGAGCAATTATAATTGTTTGTGTTGTTAGCTTAAGCACATTGTTGTTTGTCTATGCTTGTGACTTTGATGAAGATGAGATCACATTTTATGACCAATTAATGCAGAAAACCAGAAAGTGTTCACATACTTTTTCTTGCCACTGTATAGGATTCTGGGGTGATTTCAGATTATTATACAGTATATTATTTGTGCATAAGCTCATATACAATATCTCAGCGTGGTTTTCACAGTCTTAAGTTCAGGCCTTTAAACACAGCACAATTTTTGTGGCAACTTTTTTTTTTAGAGATGCTAATGTTGTGAAGACTGCATAGAAATAATAAAATCTGCAATAACATAGGGGCTGATTAGGTCAGTGTTGGACAGTATACACTATTCAACTTCTGTTAAAATTAAAAATGGTTTCAAAATGCTTCTGTGATAATAATGGTTGAAATAGCCTTTTAATTTATTAAAACTGTATGAGCACAAACTTGTAGGTAAGTAACCCCATTAAACACAGGCCATTATAACTAAATAAAATGAGAAGGGATGCAGAATATCAATTATGCCATTTTCTTCAACAGTATTCGTCAAGTTACCTTTGTATTATCCTTACAATAGGGTGTCACTAATTTTGGTGGGTTAGGACAGGTTTATGCCATATTGCGTATTGTCTCTCAATAGTTCTGTCTATTGTCCAATGGAAAGCACCCTCACACTCCTTAATTATCTCAGTCGTCATCACTGCAAAAGATTCTCATCCTCCGGCCCAAATGAGCATGGCACGTAAGGAAGAAAGATCCTCAAGGTCCTGTATCTCATCAGTTCTGAGATCACCTCAGTTTAATCACCCAGTACAGGACAACAAAAACAAACAGGGCAAAGAGCAGCATGTAGCAATACACCTTGGTTTGGCTTCCTCTGGCAAGGAGCTTCAATCTACCCATGGTGGCTCCCAAAAGACCTCCAGTTGAGTCAAAGTCTGAGTCCTTGAGGGGACACAAACATGAGATGTTAAAGCTATTCAGGTGAGTATTTTAATTAGAAGACTTAAGTGTGTCATGTCTGCGCTGCTAGCATCACCATAAGGAATTGCAAAAATAAACATTGGTTTCCTGAACACTCCTCCTGTCTTCCATTGGTCTAAAAAACAGTACCACCCCAAATACACATCATTAGTTGAGCCTAATGTGAGAATGTTGCTGTGCCAGGCTGGTCGGGATGCTCAAATAATCAGAGCAATGTTTTGATAGCGTTATAGAGCCATAGTGTTTACAATTTTGGGGGGAAATCAACCTACGAGTATCACCTTTAATAGTTAGATTCTCCCCACCTTCATTTCTAATCACTTACCATTTCTCCCAACATTTTATTCTGGTTCTTGACTTCATTTCCGATGTCAATTGATAGCTGTAAAAGAAATATAAAATAGCCAATAAATACTTTTGGAATTTTGAAAACTTTTTGGAACAAACTTGGTTAAAACTTGTTTGTGTACTTAAGGAACATTGAGAAAACAAGTCTTTAATGTCAAGCCTCACTCACATGTTTGAGTGCGTGTACTTTAGCTCTCAGTCCCTCCTGCAGATGTTCATTCTCCTCCTCGTACACGCTGTATCCGCTTGCAACGTAATTCCCTTGAGGGCCCCCCTCACCTATAGAAATACAATAAACAACACTATTTACACCATTCATACACGACAGTCTAACTTAAATGTCTCTATATACTTCTAGAACCTGATCTTCTATCTTATTATTATTATTGACCGTTGTCACACAGGTAGAGTCAGTGTTTTGGATTGAGCCTCGTATTTTACAAACAGATTTATCTAGAATTTCCTCATGTCATAACGCAGGATTTGGTCATCGAATGTAAAGTCTAATATCGGCTAATTGTGACGAGCTGCTGAGTAATCTTGATTTGAAAAAAATTAGCTTAGCTTTAGCTTTTTCAGACATATTAACGTGGAGATAAGCTTACCCAAACCTGCACGCCTCATTATCAACCCAGGAAACTTTTTAACAATATGGTTAGGATATACGACCACCGCAATTTAAGCGTAATAAAACAAATGTCTGTCTGCTTATCCTTCAATTTAGAGTCGCTGTACTTTCGCCTTCGTACTCCACAAGAGCCACGACATCCTACGGAAGCCGCGGAGGATTATGTCATAAGTGAAGTTAGAAGGGTTTCTGGGTAGTGAAGTTTTTGCAGTGAGAATGCCTGAAAACCAACCAACGAACGGCCTGTTACAGCTCTGATGTTAAATTGTTCCTTTTTAAAACTCCTGTTGTGTTGCCTTTTTAGTTTGTCATATATTTGTCCCTCATTTTCTTATATGTCATATGCTGCACTAGAAATAACGGACAGAGTAGTGTAGGGCAGTTGACATAGCATCAAGATACTGTGTTAAAGGGATGGTTCACCTAAAAATGAAAATTCTCATAATTTACTCACCCTCATGCCATCCCAGATGTGTATGATTTTATTTATTCTGCTGAAAACAAACGAAGATTTTTAGAAGAATATCTCAGCTCTGTAGGTCCATACAATACAAGTGAATAGTGACCAAAACTTTGAAGCTCCAAAAAGCACATAAAGGCAGCATAAAATTAGTCTATAAGACTCTGGTGTTTAAATATATATCTTCAGAAGCGATATCAATATTTGAGTCCTTTTTTACTATCAATTTCCACTTTCACTTCCACATTCATCTGCTTTTGTTTGTAGCAATTTGCATTCTCCGTGCATATTGCCTCCTACTGGGCAGGGAGGAGAATTTAAAGTAAAAATGGACTTAAATATTGATCTTTCTCTCACCCACACCTATCATATCGCTTCTGAAGACATAGATGTAAGTACTGGAGTTGTATGGATAACTTTCATGCTGCATTTATGTGCTTTTGGAGCTTCAAAATATTGATACTCATTCACTTGCACTGTATGGACCTACAGAGCTGAAATATTCTTCTAGAAATCTTTGTGTTCAGCAGAAGAAAGAAACTCATACACATCTGGCATGAGGGTGAGCAAATGATAAGAGAATTTTCATTTTTTGGGTGAACTATCCCTTTAATATTTATGTGAACGGATAAGGGAAAGTCTACATTTTGGTCACAATTTCTTCTCTTTTTTTTCACAATTTTCAATCACATTTTAGCTTTATTGCAGTTTACTGAAATAGCCCTGCAGTGTTACAAATTATTTGTTTTTAAAGTGCAAATATGTAGTCTCTACATTAATTTCAGGCCATAAAATAACATGTTTAATAATTATGCAAGAAATACAAAAATAGCTTTAAATATAGCATATCATACTGCCGGACACTGTCAATTACCCATTAGAGACACATCTTCTCAGGTCAACACATCTACACAAAGCTTACACATAAAAAGTAGAAAATAAACTTATAATATGGTGGTCGCTTAAGTTTGTGAATGTGCAAAGAAGGCTAGATTGGTAAATTTTCTCATCTTATGTCGGTTTAGTTACATTTTACTATTCCCAAAAAATGCTTGAAGAATTATAACATATCACACATGTCAACATGATGAAACTGCAGTATATGTCTTAATTCCACAGTGATTAAGACTTGGAAGAATGTGGAGGAATTAATTCTTATTGACAACTAATTAAAATGCAAATTGTCCATGGGTGAACATTTTGGAATTACCTCTGAATTTGTGTTCCTAGCCGTACCATGATTTTTACATCCTTTGTATTTTTCTAAATCCTCATTAATTTTAACATTTGGACTTACTGAACTGTGTGTAAACTCTTGGGCAAGAGAATTGCTTTTCTAGACTGGGATGCATGTTTGAATTTTACTATATAACTTCAGAGAGGGTAATTACCTGTCAGACAGGGTAATTACTGTGTGCCGGATTATCACCCAGTGATCAGTATGTCTCTACTGAATGTGCTCAGCTTCACTGAGTTCAGGGTTTATATATTGCTTTGGTCCTGTCTGGTACATTGCAAAAAAAGTAATACAGTTTTGATTACATTTCAGAAATGCTTATCACTTTTCTCATGTGCATCTCTTAAGGCATCTGAAAATGATGAGCCCTTTCTAATGGTGAGATGAAAATAACTGTGCACAGATTCATAGCTTGAGGGGGTGACATAGTTTACCCACTTACACAACATGCCACTCTTTTCATCTCTTCGGAATGTGTGATTGGCAACTACATGAAATGAGAATATGCATTGAGTCTGGCTTGTTGTCAAGTTCTGCTGTATCTCCAGACGATCATCTCAGCTATGATTCACAGCTTAACAGATGATCTCTTATTAGCATTCACCATCACGCTCCTAAATCCATTCTCTTGCAATGCTTAAGACAGATAAACATTCACAAAGCAAAATCTATCTCTTCCTTGCACATTCATATTGCACAGCTAACACAGACACTATTAGAGGATTATCTTTTTATCCATTGAACATATTGGTTGTCTTACAGAAGTTAAATTGACAGTTATAAAATTGTAAACTATTTTGTGCTGCATACATCAATAGCAAACCCAGGGATCCCCATATGAATACAAAAATACACAAATTGATCTGAAAAAATATGCTTCTTCATGAGACATAATTCCCCTTAGGATTCTGTTTCAGACAAGAATCGCATTTGGCACACATTGCACTTCACAGAGGGCAACCTTTGAGATACACAGGAGGTTCTGTGTTGTTCACATGCCTAAGTCCACAGATATATAAGATGCTAAGAAAAAAAGAGGAATCATGGTCAGATACACATAATCAGTTAAAAAAGAAGGATGTTTTGATGTTGGTTATAAACTTTGAGATGGTCATACTGATTGCCAGCCTTGAGCAAATGTAAAAATGGTTTCATTGAATTTGCAATGGCATATGCTGATTGAATCAAGTCAAGTCAAGTTCAAGTTTATTGTCACTCCAGCCATATACAAGTATACAGTGGAACAAAATGTCATTTCACCAGGTCTGTAGTGCAATTTTTCAAAAAGTGACACTAAACAAACATGAATACACTGTGAACAATACACTTAAACAATCACATAATAATAAGTACCAAACTGTTGAGGTCGGGGGATGGGGAAACATATAGTGTGCACATGGTTCACAATACCACACAATAATAATAGTACAAAGTGACATATCAAAAGTGACAGGTGCAATATGAGATAAATGAGTGCTGGTAATAATTATTGTTACAGAATAATTTACTGATACAGTACTGGTGTGCTAATGACAACTTGATGTTGCCAGTTATCTCAGTGCAACAGTCCGGTCTTTCCTCTTCTGATGGAAGTAGGTGTCAAGGCATTTAGGAGCCTGATAGCTTGAGAAAAGAATCTGTTGTACAGCCTTTTTGTATTGATCCGCATGCTGGGGAACCTCCTATGAGACGGCAGCAGAGCAAAGAGTTCGTAGGAGGGGTGGGTGGGGTCTTTTGTGATGCTGAGGGCCTTGTTCACACATCAGTGTTGCAATTTGGTTCGCTTTTTTTAATCTTGCTTGGTGGGATTTCATGCTGTACTGTATGTACTTTACCAGGGGTTCCCAAACTCCCAAAACTGCCGGCCGACCCCCAATGACCTCAAATATTTATTTAAATTTTTAGCCCCTGAGATTTCAAGTCATGCATGTCTTTCAATAAATATAATTTCTAATCACTATATATAATCACTAATTAAATCATTTTATGAGATCATATACAGTAAGTGTTCCATTTACCTTTAATTTGATATATTTATGCAAACTTATATATTTGTAGTTATTGAATATAAATGTATAACATTATTCTTTGTGTTGAATTAAAAAATAAAAAAAAACCTAGTCAACACTGTTGTGATGAGATTTACAGTAAAAAAATATTAATAATAATAATTACACTTCAATTTTGTCAGATAAACTCAATTTTAAACATTGATTGAACTATCTAATGTAGAAAAGGTTGAGATTACTTAAATTAAATAAAGTCAACTTTTATGCCATTTAATTCAGAGCAACTGGCATTTTTAATCAGTGAGCACATACAATGTCAAGTTTGGTGGTGAAGGTAGAACTTAAAGGCTTTTGAGCATGCTCAGTTGATCACTGGTGCTCAGTTCTAATTCCCAATTCTTTGACAAGAAATATTTTCTTATTTAATATATAATGTATTTCTGACATGTAAATATTGCTAAGTAATATTTTCATCAGGATGTTGGATTGTATATTATTATATTGACCATACCATAGTAGCATACCCTAGGGGTGTAAAATATCTGTAAATGATTGTCAATTCAGTGGATTTTCTGTTGAAACTTTGTGAACTTCTGTGAAATGGAAACTTAAACTCTACTGTTGTAAGTCTATAAAGCCAAGCCCTACCATAGAAAATCAGGAAATATCAGGAAATTTAAAAACTGAAATTTTGGCTCATATCTTTAAGGATGTTATCATAAACATCTGTTAAAGTCATGGAAATGTCTTGAAAATGCATGAGTCAAAATTTGTGGGAACCTTGAAATGGCTAAGCACACTGAACTACATATTGTTGTATCTGCTACTGAAAATGCCCACTGGAGAAGCATTGTGGCTGAAGGCAATACCCACAATCCCTTGCTCTTGAAGTTATTTAAGTGTGTTTGGTCAATTATTCATTATTTTATTAGTTATAATAATACAGTATATACTATTAATACTATTAAATATTTGAATTAATAGATGTTTTATCTCAATGTGTGCTTTTAATTATGTTTTTTTTTTTCTGTAAAAAGATGTGTTTTGTTTAAAGTCACCAACATGGTGATTAGTGTTCGCTTTGATGATGGTAAACAAGACTTTTATCCTAAATGATTTTTTTGCCTCACGTGGCATGGATTTTATATTTGTCACCGAAACATGGCTTACGCCTGGGGATTTGAGCCCCTACTCGGAACTTTTACCTCCTGAATGTACATTTTTTTTAACTCTCCTCGTACTTTGGGTCGGGGAGGAGGGTTGGCTTCTATTTTTAAAGACAATTTTAGATGTAGGACTCTAATGGCTGATGTATGTAGTAGCTTTGAACTCCAACTGTTGGTACTGGAAATTGACACTCCATTGGTGATCGCAGTGATATGTCGACCACCAAAACTCACAAAGATTTTATCAGTGAGTTTGCAGACTTTCTTGGGGGTATCATTCCAAATTTTGACAAACTGTTAATTCTCGGGGATGTTCATGTGTGTTGTCCGTCAAACTTATTGGCAAATGAGTTTCAGCCTCAATGATTCTTTTGTTTTAACACAACTGGTGAAAGGCCCCACTCATATACAAGGTCATACACTTTATCTATTGGTAACATTGATTTATGTGATTATGTTATTTCTGATCACAGCCCTATTCTGTTCACTGTTCCCCTCATATCTCATACTGACAAGCCTGAAAAATCTATGCATTGGAATCAGATATTTACATCTACTACCAGCGGTGATTTTTCAGCAGCGTTTAAGGGGGTTTCTCAATCCTGTGTTCTCTCTACCCACGACCTAAGTGCCGATTAGCACCTCAGCTGGTTTTACTCGATCTGCACTACTATACTAGATGCAGTGGCTCCTCTAAAGCCCAAACATCACAAACCTAAGTCTGAGCTTGGCTGAATGACACCACCCGTGGTCTTAGACAGGCCTGAAGAAGAGCTGAGAGAAAGTGGAAGACAGACAAGCTCCAGGTCTCCTGTGAATTTCTGAGGGATCCTCTTTCTCATTTCCAGAGAGCTGTGAGATCAGCTAAAGCAAAGTACTTTTCTGACCTCATTGAAAAGAACTGTCACAGACCTAGAAACCTCTTCACTATTATAAACGCTGTTGTAAATCCTTCTGTCAGTATATATCCAGCTGAGTCTTCAGCTATGTGTGAAAGTTTTTTGCAATTTTTTGTTGACAAGATTAGTAACATCAGATCGAACATTATCCCCTCTACTTATGATCCCTCTGTTCCATCTACCTGCACTGCTGTTCTTAATACATTTGAAACTATTTCACTTCCTCATTTACAAGAGATTGTGAAGAAACCCACTGGTTCCTCTTTCAATGCTATTCCCCAACATCTTTTTATACAAGTTTTTGATGTGATTTGGCCCAATCTTTTAATTTTTATAAATAAGTGCCTTGAAACGGGAATTGTCCCGTCCCAAGAACTAGACTAAAATTTGGAGCTTTGGAATAGCTTGCCTGTTTTTATTAGAACAGCCACAACTGTATATGAGTTTAAATCAAAGCTCAAATAATTAAGCTTTTAACCAGTGATGTTTTCTGCTGTCTGCTGTTTTACATGTTATGTATTGTGTTTTATAACAGTCCATCATCGTGTACCATATTATGTACATCTTGTACTGTAGTTTGTTCTATTATATTTTTATGATATTATGTACAGCACATTGGTCAACTGTTGTTGTTTTTAATAGTGCTCTATAAATAAGTGACATTGACAATGGTGACCAGAAAAATCTCCACCTTTGACCAGCCCCGAGCAGTACGTGGCTGAATGTATGGAAGTCACTTCCACACCAGAATGTGCAAGTGTAGATTTACAGTAAAAATGGACTTAAATATTGATCTGTTTCTCAACCACACATATCATATCACTTCTGAAGACATGGATTTAAACACTGGAGTCATATGGATAACTTTTATGCTGCCTCTATGTCCTTTTTGGACCTTCAAGGTTCTCTTCACCGTTCACTTGCATTGTATGGACCTACAGAAAGACATACACATCAATTTTCATTTTTGGGTAACCATTCCTTTAAAGACAGTCAATTAACGAATCAGTGAATCAATCTTTTTGGTGAACAAATTCAAAATTATCGAGTCGCAAGTTAATGACAGACAAATTAACATTATCTAAAGTTATTTCACTCTAATAAATAAATGTGACTGGAGTGGTTTGCAGAACAAAGCATATCAGAGCATTTTACAGGTTGAATAAATAATTAAATCACAAATTAACAAATTCGTACATTTTCCTTGGTCTTGCCAAGCTGTTCTTCTCAGTGGTGAAAGCCCCTTGAAAGTAAGGAAGAGATGAGTGAAAAATCTGCTGTCCATCAGGCAGCTCTTCTAGCCTGCACACTAAATGAGAGAGAGACAGAGAAATCTAATTGACAGTTTATAAACTGATTATATAAAAACAAACTTATAGCAACTGAAACTTACGCTTTCCTTGGCTTTGGTTTCTTCTTAGCGAAGAAATCACCTTGGAAGTCAGTAACTAATGTGTGTAAGTTCTTCGGTGCACTAGACAGGTTTTCTGGTCTGTACAAAAAGAGAGTGAGAGGCAAATATAATAGACATTTCATAAATTGCTTATAGGAAAAAAAGTCAAACGCAACCGAAACTTACAATTTCTTTGGCTTCATTTTTGCCAAGACAGATTTCAAGGGTAAACAAATACCCTTGGGAGTGAGGAATAAATGAGTAAAAGATGTTTGGTGCACTAGGCAGTTCTTGTGATCTGTATACAGCGAGAGAGATAAGCAAATATATCAATGTTTTTATATTGTTTACAGAATATTTAACCCAGAAAAGCTGGGTTGCAATAGAAGCGATCTATCTACAGGAGTCTGCAGTTGCGTGTAAGTGTGTTTATTTCATTGTTTTACTTTGTTGTAGAGTGGTATTCATTGTTAAACTTGTGCTGTTTGTTTACTGTCTTAAACTCGTGTCGCTTAAACGTGGGTTGGTGTGTGTGTGTGTGTGCTATATTGTTTTGACTTGTCCCAGGTTATTCACTGCTAGATTTAGCGTTGGTTGTCCAGTGTGTGTAAAAATATCGTGGTTTTTAGTGTCTATAAACAGTGCTTCACTTGTTTTAGAGTATTATTTATTGCTAAAGTGCAGCATAATTTATTTGCGGTGTACGGAAGTTAGTTTCGGTTGACCACGTGACTAGCTTTGTTGTGCTAAGTAGCATTAAGGCATGTCCTGCTTTTTTCATTGAACGGCTCATTATCATCTTGTATATATTTGACTTGAATGCTGATGCGGAAGCGGCAGCGGAAATGGTAGCCCTCATGTGAAGACCTACTTGGGTAAAGACCAGCGAGTCTACCTGTGCAAGTCCACCGAGCAAGGACACCGACAAGGCACCACTCACCATAGCACTTAAATATCTTGTTATTGTATCTCTTTTCTTATTTTCCTTCTATATACTAACATGTCTACTTCATGAATAACACATGCCTTCAAGCACATCCCTGTTATCTGTTACAGACCGTTTACACGATATCACACTTTTTCACCACACTCTTCACTATGTAACAATACTAGTTTTGAATTCAATGCTATTACTACAGTGCAACCCACACAAATACATGTTGTTGTCATCTATCGCCCTCCAGGTCAGCTGACAAACTTTCTTGAGGAGTTGGATGTCTTGCTGTCCTCCTTGCCGGAGGATAGTAGGCCACTTGTGGTTCTTGGTGATTTCAACATACACCAAGACAAGTCCCAGGCCACTGAACTGAATACTCTCCTGGCCTCATTTGACTTGGAAAAACTACACACCACAGCAACTCACAGATCGGGCAGCCAGCTGGACCTCATTTTTACATGTAACTGTACCAACTCAAATATTCTTGTTACTCCTTTACATGTCTCTGATCACTACTTTGTTAAATTTCTGATTCTGCTGGACCTTTCTGCAGCCTTTGACACAGTCAACCATCAGATCTTACTCTCTACCCTCTCCTCGCTGGGCATCACAGGAACTGTGCTTGACTGGTTTAATTCCTATCTCTCAGGTAGGTCCTTCAAGGTAGCCTGGAGAGGTGAGGTATCTAAGCCACATCAGCTACTTACTGGGGTACCTCAGGGATCAGTGCTTGGGCCACTTCTCTTCTCTATATACGCAACATCACTGGGACCCATCATTCAGGCACATGGTTTCTCTTACCACTGCTACGCTGATGACACACAAATCTACTTGTCTTTCCAGCCCAATGACATCACAGTGACTGCTCGAATTTCTGCCTGCCAGGCAGACATCTCGGCCTGGATGAAGGAGCACCACCTGCAACTCAACCCAGCCAAGACTGAACTCCTTGTCTTTCCAGCCAACCAGGCTGTTGAACACAACATCACTGTGCAGCTGGGTGCAACTACAGTAACGCCTTCCAAATCAGTCAGAAATCTAGGGGTAACCATCGAAAACAGACTAAATTTCACAGACCACATCTCAAAGACTGCAAGATCATGTAGATTTACACTCTACAATATCAGGAAGATAAGACCCTTCCTCTCTGAACATGCCACACAACTGCTTGTCCATTCACTTGTCATAACTAGACTAGACTACTGTAACGCTCTCATTGCAGGCCTCCCTGCATGTGCAATTAGACCCCTGCAAATGATCCAGAATGCAGCAGCACGTCTGGTCTTTAATGAACCAAAGAGAGCACATGTTACACCACTCCTTGTCTCTCTCTCCACTGGCTGCTGGTTGATGCACGTATCAAATTCAAGGCTCTGATGCTGGCATACAGAAGAGTACCTGGGTCTGCTCTAGCATATCTAAAATCATTTATGCAGAGCTACGTGCCCACTAGAAGCCTGCTGTCGGCTAAGGAACGTCGCCTTGTTGTACCAACACAAAGAGGCACCAAAACACTTTCCCAGACTTTAAGCTTCATCATACCACGTTGGTGGAACGACCTTCCCAACTCCATCCGTGAAGCTGACTCACTCTCTGTCTTCAAAAAACTACTAAAAACACATCTTTTCCATGAGCACTTAAGCAGTCATTAAAAAAAAAATAAAAAAATTTCCTGTTGCACTTTATTCTCCGTTTTGAATACTATTATGATGCTAGTGAAACTTTGTAATACAGCACTTTTCATACCACTGTCTCCTTAAGATGATTCGCTTATGTTTTCCTCTTTTGTAAGTCGCTTTGGATAAAAGCGTCTGCCAAATGAATAAATGTAAAATGTATGTAAATGTAAAAACTACAGAAATCTATATTTTACTTTGATTAGCTTTTGAGAAGTAATTTTTGACTTCATCTTCCCAGGAAAAAGGATGTTCTTCAGTCTAATGAAGCACTTTATTAAATTTTGGTTGGATATCATACATTTTCTCACACAGAAAAAATAAAGATAACTTACATTCGGAAGAAAATGGACGCCATGCAAGGAGCAGACGTGTGAGCGACGAGCTCTGCGCACTTTGCTGAATTTTTGATTATTCTCATGTTATAATCTGGAGAAATTTGATACACCCAGTTACACATTTGTCCTTTGTTGCAAAACATGGCAAAGAAGTCAAAATCCTCGGGCTCTGGAGATATTAAAAGACACTTACTTGTTCAGGATGAAAGCCCCGACAGGCCTACAGACCGGGGACTCGATTTGGATGGCGCGGCGAGAGAGGTGATCCAGCGTCCAGCGTGATGTTGATGAAGATTCTTGCTGACTTGGAGGATCTCGCTGTAATACGTCGATCGATCACGGCGATGGAAATAAAATTCTCTGAGTTAGGTACAAGAGTGTCTGATGTTGAAAAACGAATCGATTTTCTGGAATCTTCGGAGAGGGAATTATCCGCTAATCCGCCCGCGACCAAAGTTGATTTGGAACATCTCCTTGAAAAGCTTGAAGATCTTGAAAATAGAAACCGCAGGAATAACGTTCGAATTGTTGGAATTCCTAAGCATGAGGAGGGCAGATATATGGTGAAATTCCTGGACGAGCTTTTCCCGAGTCTGCTCGACACAACAGGCCACAAGCTGGAAATGGAGCGAGCTCACAGATCTTCTGAGGGAGATAGGCCCAGATCGATTCTGGCCAGATTTCTGAGATCATCCGATAAAGATCTTGTGTTGCGCCAGGTGAGGAGCAAAGGTAAGCTTTCTTGGAAGAACATAATGTTTTCTTGTTCCCAGACTTTGCGAGTTCGACAAGAGAGAAACGCGATCGGTTCAAGGAATGTAAGAAACTCTTACATCAGAAAAAGATCACTTTTGCTCTGATGTTTCCTGCCAAACTGAGAATAGAAACGAAGGTCGGTCGCAAAGTATTCACATGTCCAAATCTGGCAATGTCTTTTATAGAATCAATGACTGAGTAAACCATTGGATGTTTCTCATGTGAGTGGGCCTGACTCGCTGTACCTAACTCTTGAGGAAGCTGGATGAAATTTTGGTTTTTTTGCGTTGGCTCCGCCATGCGGCTGGAGCTTGTTTTGTGAATAACACTTTTCCTTAAAGAAACTTTTGCATTGATGGAAGATTACATTTGCATTGAAGTTGCCGGCCAGTTTGAGAGTGGACACTATGGATGACCGCATAATATCTACATGCTCACACAAAGGATGTCTTTTATAAAGCTGACGGATTATGTAAGTCATGGTATATACTTTTATGCAGCCTCCGAGTGAATTGACTTGACCATCCGGGGAACCGGGATGTCGGTTTTGTTTCTTTTTGTATTGGTTCCGCCTAGCAGCTGGAGCATGTTCTGTTGAATAACACTCATTTGGAACAGCTGTTGATTCATCTGTTCGTTCTTCGTGCTTATTCCTCCTGCTGGCTGGAGTTTGTTTAGAGTTTTGTTTTTTTTTTTTTTGTTTTTTTTTTACGGGACATTTGAATGATTACGTCATCCGCTGAACTCATAACAGCCGGCTCACTGAACATTCGTTTGTCTGTCCGAGGAATCTGAACGGTTTTATATCAGCTGGAATTTGTTCTGTGGAAGATCACATCCTTGAGACAGTTCTGTGAATGAATCTACACAATTTTTGTGTTCATTCTTCCTATTAACTGGGTTTATTTCACAAAGTATTTTCTGTTATGTAATTTTGCCTCACAAATTTGTGAGACAAAATTGAGCAATCCGATGGGATTGACGCCAGTTGGCATTGTCGTGCGCGGGGTTAATGCGCACGTTTTTCTTTTTTCTGTTTGTTTTGTTCCGGGGGATGTTCGGGGGTTGATTGTTTCACTAATGGGGAATGTGGTCTTCATAATTTTGTTTTAAACACACAATTTTTTATTTTTATTATATCAATATGTAAATATGAGTGGATTGTCTCTCTCCACATGGAATGTAAATGGGTTGGGGCACACCATAAAAAGAAGGAAGGTTATTACTTTTCTTAAATGCAAGAAATATGATATAGTGTTTCTTCAAGAAACACATCTCTCCCCACAGGTAGCTGAAAAATTTGGGAAGATATGGGGTGGACATGTTTTTTTTTTTTAGTGTTGGCTCAAGTAAGAGCAAGGGAGTCATTATATTGGTAAATAAACATTTACAATTCAAATATCTCAAACAGATTAAAGATAAATTAGGAAGAGTAATTATTGTTTTAGCTGAAATTCAAGGGCAAAGTCTGATTTTGGCTAATATTTAAGCACCTAACGTTGATGATCAGGGCTTTTTTATAGATCTTGAAGGGATGTTGCAAGCCGCTGGCACCCCTCATGATATAATATTGGGAGGAGACTTTAATCTTTTGATGGATTCAGTCCTTGATCATAGTGAAGCAAAAGTGTGTAAGCTCCCTAGAGCAACACTGACGCTTCACATGATGTGTAAAAATCTTGGTCTTTCGGATATTTGGAGACTTTTGAACCCATCTGGTAGGGACTATACATTTTTTTCATCAGTCCATAAGATTTATTCTAGAATAGATTTTTTTTTTATATCCAAATCCCTCATTTCATCTGTTGTTGATTGCTCAATTGGAAACATTTTAGTCTCAGATCACGCCCTGGTGAGTTTAGAGGTGATGCCACATATAGTGAAAAAGAAATCATATAGTTGGTGCCTTAATGTGTCCCTTTTACAAAATCCTGATTTCCAACAAATGTTAAAGACTGAAATCAATGTTTATATGGACACCAACTGGTCCTCAGGATCCTCTGTGGGCGTGGCTTGGGAGGCACTTAAGGCGGTTCTTAGGGGCCGGATCATACAGTATGCCTCATTCATCAAAAAATCCAAAGCACGAGAACTTGTGGAGTTGGAAAGAAATATTAAAAGTGCCGAGGCAGAGCTGAAGCGCGAATGTCATCTGATGGCCTCAGAGAATTAACCCGATTGAAATATAGATATAATACTATTTTGTCACGGAAAGTGGAGTTTTGGTTATTCAGGGCAAGACGGTCATACTTTGAGTCGGGTGACAAAGCAGGGAAGATTTTGGCTAGATATATAAAGCAGAGAGAGTCTTTTTCTACCATTCCCTCAGTGAAATCTGCTGGTGGTGAAATATTTACCTCAGCCATTGATATTAATAATGCCTTTAAAGAATTCTATATTGATCTTTATAGTTCCACGTCTTCATCTACTGATGAAGATATTAGAAACTTTGTGGAACAATTAGATCTTCCTAAACTGACAACTGAGCAAAAAAACTCTCTTGATTCTGAGATAAACTTGGAGGAGCTTAACGAGGTAATTAAGTCCCTACCTACTGGCAAGGCTCCGGGGCCAGATGGTTTTGCCACAGAATTTTTTAGATCCTATGCTACAGAACTGGCTCCACTTTTGTTAGAGGTTTATACGGAATCATTAAAGAATGGAAAGCTTCCTCCAACCATGACACAAGCCCGGATCAGTCTGATTCTTAAAAAGGACAAAGATCCAAGCGAGTGTAAAAGTTACCGTCCAATCTCCCTGATCCAACTAGATGTAAAAATATTGTCAAAAATTTTGGCTAACCGATTAAGTAAAGTTATGACATCTCTTATACACATAGATCAGGTGAGGTTTATTCGGGGCCGTAGCTCTTCTGATAACATCAGGCGTCTCATCAATATCATGTGGTCAGTGGCGAATGATCAATCCCCGGTCGCTGCCATCTCACTTGATGCTGAAAAGGCGTTTGATATGGTAGAATGGGATTATCTTTTTAAGATTTTGGAAATGTATGGGTTCAGGAGTACATTTATTGGTTGGATTAAGTTACTTTATAAACACCCTGTAGCAGCGGTACAAACAAATGGATTAATTTCAGATTATTTTACTCTGGATAGGGGCACTCGACAGGGTTGCCCTCTTTCCCCATTATTGTTCTGTCTTGCCCTGGAACCATTAGCAGCTGCGATAAGAAAGGAGGATGATTTTCCAGGGGTGACGGCGGGAGGTGCGGCGCATAAGCTTCTGCTTTATGCAGATGACATTTTATTATTTGTCTCTGAATGTACTAGATCTATGCCTTGCCTCCACAGAATTATTAATTCCTTTTCCAAGTTCTCAGGATACAAAGTCAATTGGTCTAAATCCGAAGCTTTGGCGCTGACAGCATACTGCCCAGAAACGGCTTTCCAGCCGGGCGCTTTCCAGTGGCCCAAACAGGGCATTAAGTATTTGGGGATTTTGTTCCCAGCAAATTTGTCTGATTTAGTTAGTGTTAATTTTGACCCTTTAATAAAAAGGTTTTCGAGCGATGTCAGCAGGTGGGCTTCATTACATTTATCGATGATTGGGAAGGTTAATGTTATTAAAATGAATTGTATTCCAAAATTCAACTACCTGCTTCAGTCTCTCCCTGTAGATGTCCCCCTCTCTTATTTCAAGCAATTTGATAGCATAGCAAAGTCCTTTATTTGGAATGGTAAGCGCCCCAGTTTAAATTTCAATAAGTTACATAGGCCAGTTGACAGAGGAGGGCTAGGCCTACCCAAGATTTTGTTTTATTATTATGCTTTTGGTCTTAGACATTTGGCTTATTGGTCGCTTCCACCTGAGAGGGCCCCTCCCTGGTTTTGTATTGAAAAGGAAGTTCTTGCCCCTATCTTGCCACTGCATAGCCTTTTGATTAAACTAGCCGGAGAGGTTAAGTCGCATCCCGTTATTTTGCATTTGCACTCGATATGGACAAAAGTGTCCAGAGTGTTTAATTCTGATATTTATTTAAATGTTGCCTCGAGCATATGGCAGAACCCTAAACTATGTATTAATAAGTCCCCTTTTTGTTGGTCAGATTGGATTGTGAGGGGGGTTACTACACTCGGTGACCTATATGAGGGTGGAGTATTGAGATCTTTCGAAAATTTGGTTCAACATTTTGGCATTCCCAGATCTCAGTTTTATAAGTATTTACAGCTTCGCCACCTACTCCGCACTATTTTTGGGAGTGGCACGCACCCCGCTAAAGCAGCAGGTGCTTTGGGAGAGGTGATTGCTGCTTTTGGAAAAGGCCATGAAGCATCAGTGTATTACTCCCTACTAATTCAGAGTCTGGGGGATGAAGCCTTGACTTCTCTCAAGAGAGTATGGGAAAAAGATTTGAATTTGGTATTGGAGGATGGAGTGTGGACTAAGATTCTTAAAAATGTCAAGTCTGTATCTAGAGATGCAAGGGTTCGCCTTATGCAATTTAAGATTTTACATAGATTTTATTGGACCCCCTCTAGATTATATAGGCTTGATCTTAAAGACACACCCACTTGCTGGCGATGCCAGTCAGAAGTTGGAGACACTACCCATGTCTTTTGGGGGTGTGTTAAGATCCAGGAGTTTTGGTTGAGGGTTCAGAGGTATTTGTGCGATGTTTTGAACACTCAGGTTTTGCTTTATCCCAGACTCTGTATTTTGGGTGATGGAGCAGTCATGCATTTAGGGGACAATCATATAAAAAATTGGGTTCTGACCAGTCTCATGATCGGCAGGCAAGTAATTTTAAGGGGCTGGAAGTCAAGTGGAGCACCCTCTTTTTCGGAGTGGTGTGTGGAAATGGGGAGGGTAGCTGCATTTGAAGAGGCGGTAAGTAGAAGGCTGGGGTTGAGGGACTTATTTGCTAAAAAATGGGGCAAATATTTAGTTTTTGGGGGGGAATCTCGGGGAGGGGATGTGGAGAGTGTAGTTTAATCATGTATGTTTATTATTTTATTTATTTGTGTATGTGTGTATATATATATATATATATATATATATATATATATATATATATATATATATTTTATTTTATGTATGTGTTTTATGTGGGACCACAGGGGTGTTCGTTAGGGGTCAGGGTGGGATTGTATTAGTAGGGTTTAAATGTAAAATATTGATTCATTATATATGTGTTGAGTTTTTTTCATTGTCAGATGCACATGAATCAATAAAAATGTTAATTACAAGATAATTTACATTCATCTTCGTTTGACTTCTATTGGAGAATCCTCTGTCCCAGGGTCTGTGTGTTCAACATCTTCTGGTAGCTTTAACATTGCTTCATTGTAATTATCTACAAAAAAAAAGACTGTCCCCATACAGTCCATTGTTTTGCATCAGCAACATTTCAGATTAATCAATTTGACAGAACTCTGACATAACTTGAAATTATACAGTATGGCTTTATGATATGTCAAGGTAAGATATTATTCTACATGTGTGGGACATGACATGTTTACTAATGAATACACAGATATATCCCTTGATTCGCCAACATAAACAGAATCTACAAGTTTGCACTAACCTGATGTGAATATTCTAGCATGGTGCAGGGTAAATCCTTCTCCAGATTCTTCCTAAATTTTTTATTGCCTTGACGACATCTATTTTGTTTGGTGGACACATACAGTACAATCATTTGTACATAACATTAAACTTTGTTTAATGAAAGATATACATTAAAAACCACTGATGTACTACATAGATGCATACAAAAACACATATACATTTCTGCACTTATTATTTTTAAATCATGCTGCATTATCAGAACCTGCTAAAAATAAGTTAAGCAACTGAAAAATTAAGCACTGTAAATTATAACAGATTACATCACTGGAAATGTGAGATAAAGTTACTTATGGTCAGTGTTGGGTGCAACAGACTACATCTAAATAATACAATTGATTACTGTTTCATTATGATTACATATTGATTACATTATCACGCACCGCAATAAATTAGTAGCTAATTAATTTGTTTGGTAGGTCTTGTGTGATAGCTTTAAAACACTGAAAGTGGTCTCGTTCCACATTTACTTAGACTACAGAAATAACAACTTACAAGAAGAAACAAGGATAATATCACAGTGCAATGCAGCGTTATCATAGAAACATCACTTATCTCACAGCACTCATGGAAGAAAAAAGAGGCACACACACAACTTGTGATTCACATTCGGCCAACGGTCTCGATGTAGAAAAGAAAGCCCCACCTTAAATGTAAGAGATCCAATCACATTTTAGATTCAGACATCGCCTGTCATTCAACTCGTGTATGTGCATGCTCTTTAGCTGAACCAATCAGAAAAATTATATATTTTTTGAATGTTATCTGAGCTAAGGAAGCACAATTTATGATAACTTTGTAGTCAGATATTACTGCTGAATTTAAATTTGTTCTTTGAATGTAATCTTGACCAACCTTGACCTATTTTTAATAAATATCAAACATTATTTAACAAATGTGATGGAAAAAAATTATATATACAAACATGGGTCATGCAGGTGACTTACGAAAGACTTATAACAATAAACATTGTCTTGATTTTTTGATTATGAATTATTCTAACATTTATTGAAATTATTATTTCTAAGAAGAAGAATAAAATCTAGGGATCCATTTAAATATACAGTATATATAAAATCAATGTAACTTTTCAAATGTGGCCCATGATTCATAAGCCTGATCTGGGCCACACACCTCCCACCAACAATCAGCCCTCATGTTGTTTGCCTTTACGTATGCAGAGCCGCCACTGCCAGACATGGCCCAACTTTGGCTGACAGGACGCATGCCTTGGCCAACATGAGGCCATCAGTACCAGACTAAGGCCATACTTGGGCCAAGTCGTCTGCTACGTGGGTTTGTTTAGACCCATTTATTTTCGTATTTACTCTTACTTATTGATATCTCTTCAGATTCTGTTTAAAATTTTGAATGAATACTTTAATTCCACAAAGTCATATTGTTACTCTTATATTCAGACCTATTACCTTAGATGAATGCAGCATGTTATCAGAAAATACTAGCAGACAATTTGCATTCTTCTGCACGAAAGCTGCGCATGGGACACTCTTGGACTTTCCAGCACGACAATGACCCTAAGCACAAGGCCAAGTTGACCCTCCAGTGGTTACAGCAGAAAAAGGTGAAGGTCCTGGAGTGGCCATCACAGTCTCCTGACCTTAATATCATCGAGCCACTCTGGGGAGATCTCAAATGTGCGGTTCATGCAAGACGACCAAAGACTTTGCATAACCTTGAGGCATTTTGCCAAGACGAATGGGCAGCTATACCACCTGCAAGGCCTCATAGACAACTATTACAAAAGACTGCACGCTGTCATTGATGCTAAAGGGGGCAATACACAGTATTTAGAACTAAGGGTATGCAGACTTTTGAACAGGGGTCATTTCATTTTTTTCTTTATTGCCATGTTTTGTTTTATGATTGTGCCATTCTGTTATAACCTACAGTTGAATATGAATCCCATAAGAAATAAAAGAAATGTGTTTTGCCTGCTCACTCATGTTTTCTTTAAAAATGGTAATATATTACAAATTCTCCAAGGGTATGCAAACTTTTGAGCACAACTGTATACTATACTAGTACTTTTAAAGAAAGATTAAGTGCATGTTATCATCTGCTGAACATTCTGAGCCACAGACATCGATTAGAGAGAGTGAAATGCTGTGGTAACATGCTTGTGTGCAAGTCCTTTCCACACTCTCGCTGATAGTAAAACTAGCTATTAGGGTTGTCTATAATCCATCCTGTTTAATTAATTTTGCTCAGGAGCACACTCAGCTCCGCTCAATGAATCAGGAGCACGCCAGAAAAAGAAGAGACGCCTGAGGAGGGAAAGCATTCTACCGCTCTATTTTTGGGTGATATGATCTGATTCCCACTCTTGATATCACTTGGACTGCAGATAAGAAAATAAATATCTCACCCTCAGGCTCTATTCACATCTACAGCTTTTTTAATAACAAATGAATCTGGGCCATAGGATGTTTGTTAGTTCTTTGCTCTATTTTAAGCCTTGATGATTTAAACACTTTATTGTAATAAAACGGTTAAAGTGCACTCACTTTTTCTCTCCTATTGAATGAGAAAGGAAGGCAAATCCCACATTGCATATGTAAAATATAAGAATCACAAAGCCACTGTCTTTTAGTTTTTGACAATAATCATTATTTTTTGCAATTCTGTTTAGTGTTACTAGAGACCAAGAAACTTCACACTTCAACTTTAAAGGTGCACTAAGGGAGTATTTGTTGTGTATGTTACACTGGCTGATATGACAGTCATTTTGGCCTTATACTGACACCTAGTGGTGTGGAAGCAACATTATGCAAAAGTTTTCAGTTACTGATGCCACTGTAGAAATGTGTTGGTCTGCAAATGGAATTGCAATCACCCATGATTAATTTATTCTGCAAGTGGAAGTGTCCAATAACATGGGGGGTTACTCTTAAGTAAGCAGTATTCGGCTGGTAATGTGATCTTAATATGTCGGCCCTTGTGAGGCGACCCTTTCCATGTAGAATAAAACAGCTATTATTAGACTACTGATATGACTGGAGTCTTATTCTCATGTGAATGTACATGATTTGAAATATATCTGACAAAACAATACTATTCTCTACTTTAACCTCCTGAGACACAAGCATGACTGCTGTGTGCATTTTCCATTTTTTTTTTTCTCCCAATGTGCTTCCAAGTCCTGGTGGTCGCATAGTGATTCGCCTCAGTCCAGGTGGCGGAGGACAAATCCCAGTTGCCTCCGCATCTGAGACCGTCAACCTGCGCATCTTATCATGTGGCTTGTTGAGCACATTGCCACGGACACATAGCGCGTGTGGAGGCTTCATGCCATCCACCGCGGCAACCATGCTCAACTTACCATGCGCCCCACCGAGAACGAACCACATTATAGCGACCACGAGGAGGTTACCCCATGTGACTCTACCCTCCCTAGCAACTGGGCCAATTTGGTTACTTAGGAGACCTGGCTGGAGTCACTCAGCACACCCTGGGATTCGAACTAGCAAGCTAGCAAACTCCAGGGGTGGTAGCCAGCGTATTTTACCACTGCGCTACCCATGTTGTTTTGTCACATGATTTGGTGCTTTGAAATTTTAACCCTTTACTGACAGCACAGAGTTTTCTGAACCGAGATCAGTTGGCATAGTCACAGGAACGATTTTAGAACAGTGGGTGCTGCGGATTGGGGGGAGATATAATACCCTATAATGCTGTAAAACGCTATTAAATGTTTGTCATAATCTTCTTTTTCTTGTTGTCTTCGTTATCATTTATAAAATAAAAATACCCCTGTACATTTTCGTCATTACTTTCATTAACGAGATTAACAAAGAATACAACAGTTTTCAAATGATATTAATGAATTGTCATACATTTATCATGCATACACTGTGTTGACAGCACTTCACTTCAAGCGCGGACTGGCCATAGGGAGCACCGGGCGTTTTCCCGGTTATGATTAACTTGGGCCAGTCCACTGCCGCGCATGTACCAGCCCGTCCTACAGGCGAGATAGGTTGCCGCCCTTGGCTCCAATATGCTCACGCAGACCTCTTAACAAACCGAAAATATATTATACTCTGCAAGACAAGCAAATTCAATGACTTTTAATTCAAAATTACTTACATATCGGAGCAATATCCTGAAGAGGTCATCAACTCCGTGTGGTCCTCATTATTTGACATACAAATCACAATAATGGTGACAACCAAAAACAAAATATTAAGTATAAGATGAGCTCTGAATAATCACCAAATGACAAATTACTGCAACAAATACAATAACAGTAGCGTAAATAAAATCGAAAAACGTTAAAGCTATGAGCAGTACATAGTCATTTGCATAATTTATTCATACCGCAAAGCATTACTGGGAGCTGAAGCGCGGCTTGCTGAATAATGCTCAAGCCTGATAAATAAGTCATGAAAAATATTACTTTGTACCTATTTCAGTCTTTGAGGCTTATTTTATTTAAAGGATAGCAGAAACTGTGCTTGTCAAAGCACTGGGATTTTCATTTTTTCTCATGAATAATCTGGGGAAGGAATTAAAACACTGCAGATATAAAGATGCAACAAACTCACATAGAGTGAAAATATGAGCAATTAATCAGCAAAATATCTGCAAGAATCTTCACTTTAAAAGGTATGTTTATTTATTTATTTATTTATTTTTACATATATTTATATTTGTATATTTATACAGTATATGTACATATTCTGTTATGTAGTTATGTGAATAACTGACATGAAATTTGAAGCATTGTCATCAGTGTCCTGCTGTATGACACTTTCTTCATCTAACTATTTTAAACCACATTTTATGATCTTGTATAGCTATATATACATACTGTATATAATATATTATTATTATATTTGTTGTTTCCACAACCTCATATTAACAAGACAATACTTTATTTGCACTTCTTGAAAAAAGTTGAAAGGTGATTAAAATCTTTAAAACTTTGAAGAAATTGTCAAAATGCACACTTTCCCTTGTACTTTCACGTACTGTACATTTTAACCTAACATCTGTATGTTGGGGAAAAAGTTTTCTGACATGTTATTTGTCTGATCTATAAAATACTTATTTTTAGTGCTTTCTCTAAAAAAATCCACTCATCACATTTACAGTGGTTTTATATGTTTTAAAGTTATACACATTTTTGCACTGTGGGGCCCGTTGTCATGACTAGCGGTCAATAGAAATGTGTTTATTTATTTATTTATTTTTTAATTTTTTATCAACATAAACATTTGAAATTGAGCCAGAAAATAAAATCAATGAGCCGGTGTGTTATGGTGTGTTGCGGGTCAGGTTTGGTGGGCCGCTCTGGGCCAGAAAGTCCAGGGCCACTTTTTAGTCCCAGTCCGCCCCTGCTTCACAGGGTGGGCTGGAACGCTGACGGGGGTGCTGCATCACCCGCAGCTATGTCAGTCGGTTTAAATTAAATTATGCGTTGCATACAACATCCAAGCATGTATACGGGTGTGAAACCTTTTTAATGAGGAACAATTATTGAGCACAACTTTAAGTCCTCTAAAAGATGCAGAAATGCCACCAGGCAGAGATTTGAAAGAATCAATTCAATCTCTCAATTAATAGAGGATAAATTGACATAAAAGTTAATAAGTCTGATCAAAGTAAGTGCAACATGAACTACTTAGACTTTTAAGACAGAGAAAGATGGGTTTGGCATGCAGAACTGGTTTGCCTCACCAGTGCAGCCTAACCCAAATGACAAAAGGTAAGGTTAATTATTCACCAAATTAGAATGCACCACAAGTGAACTCATGAGTAACATTGTGCCTGAGGATCCATGGTAGACCAAAAAGGGTCTACACAGAGACTAAACCCAAAACTTTTTTTTTCTTCAGAGAAAAGGCAGAAAAGCTGAAACAGAAAACTAATTTAGCTTTTTTATAATTTTTTAGATTTTTTTAGTATCTAATACAAGCAATTCCCACAGAATGGTCTGTTTGGTGTTTACATTTGTTCTGCCTTTTGTCATTGTTACCTAATTCCCACCAGATATGATTCCATTCCACTAACCTGACAATACTTCTTTGGTAAGTCATTGTTTGCTGAATGGGGCAAGTTGCTGTTGCAAATCCACATTTCTCATTGTGTAACAGCAGTGAGCGCTTATGGCAAAAGCAACATCATGGCACTGTACCTGCTGTCTTTATTAAAACAAAAGCAGAGATACGCACAATCATTATTCGCTGCATGAATGTGGCTTGCTGAAAACATATGCACAAGGGACACAACCATCTGCTCAGCTGAGGAACTTTGATGTTTGCAAAGACTTCGGTATGTTCAGATATTATGTGATTTCAAATGATGCTCCTATAGTTGTTAATTGAGACAACATTTTTAATGCAAAATAAACAGTTGGATTGAATGTTTTGAATTGTATATGTGGGAATTAGTCTAACCCATGGATTCATGTGCATCATTCATGTTTTGGGAGTACTGAGTACATCTCATTAAGGGAAAGGAGAGAGTGTGCAAACCTAAGCAAATCTTAATGAGGTTTTAGTGCCTTAAATTGCTAGCATCTTTTTAAGAAACAATCATAATTTCGAAGATGAGTTTTTCTCTCCTTAGTATAACTCAAAGTTTATTGAGGTTGAATCCTCTAGATGGGTAAACATCAACACAGTGGCTACTGCACCAGCATGTTAAAGTCTGTAAATAAAAGAAATGTAATTTTTCAAAGGCTCCTGTTTTTCTTACCATCAGTTTCTCCTGTCATAAAGATGTTTCAAGTCTCTGATTACTGCCCTCCACCAGAGTGCATAAAACCTTAAAAAAAAAAAAGGGATTTCTTGTCACTATACCATGGCTATTTTGTCAAATCTTCCAATTCCTTTTGTCTTCTATTTTAAGGAGGTACAGCAGTGCCATCTAGCCTATTGTATAAATCACATCTCCTGTTTTTGTTTCTGTTAACTTAAAGGAATATTCCAGGTTCAATACAAGTTAAGCTCAATCAACAGCACTTGTTCCATAATGTCGATTACCACAAAAATAATTTCAAATCGCTCTTTGTGTGCCCAAAATCAATAAATCAAAAAACTGTGGTTTCAGTAAGGCACTTGGAAGTGAATGGGGCCAGTCCATAAACATGAAAGCACACTCTTTCAAAAGTATAGCCACAAGATGTAAACATTATGCATGTTAACATGATTTTAGTGCTATAAATTGCTTACTAACCTTATCTGTAAAAGTTACACTGTCCAAAAGTAGGATTACAGGGTTAAATTTTCATGACAACAAGTTTAAATATTGAATATAACTTTACACAGGTAAGCAGTTTTATTACAGTAAAACCATATTAACAAAAACAGTCTGTATTTTAACGTTTATGGACTGGTCCCATTCACTTCCATTGTAAGTGCCTCACTGGAACCACGATTTTCTCTTTTTTATTTTTTTACATAAAGAAATGATTCTGAATTATTTTGGTGAAAATCAACATTATGCCACAAATGCTGTTGATTGATCTTAACTTGTTTTGAACCCTGAATGTTCCTTTATTATTTCTCTGAACTCTCTTACTACTGGAAAGTCTGCTTTAATCAAAAACAGTAACTGCCCATTTCTTAAAAGCTAAGGTTGTAAGACATTAAAATTCTGTACAAATGACAACACATTCTGCATGGAACAGTTTGTTTACAAATAAATTCTTGATCTGATCAGTGACACACACAGTAGCAAAATATGTAATATAAAAAAAATGAATAAAAGGAATTAGAATAGGAATTTAATTTTAATGCCATAAACTGAAGAAAATTGAACTCTTAAATTATTTTTACATTGTCATTCAAGACAAACATCAGTCTATGTATCAGAGAAAATGAAAACAGTGATTAAAGCACAGCCGTGTCTGGAAGAGGCTTTCTAATCTAATCTCCTTTCATTTTTCACAAAAATCTCTGTGCTCTCCAGGGGAAATGGCTTTCTCTGTCCAACAAAATAAAAAAGAAGAAAAGGACAATATTTTCGACCTATAAAGTTCAAGTGGAGCGTGGAAGTCGTGACTGAGATCAAAGATTTAACAAATAACACACTGTTCCACTATTTGAGCATTCAACCTTAGATGTGAGCCTACCACATATTATATTGAGGCATAAAAACAAACTCTTGACATCAAAGTTTGGGGTTGTCAAATCTGTTTTACTATTTAGGGTACAACAGGGCTAAAGGAAAATTAGCTTTTTTCTGGTCACAAAATGTACCAAGATCAAAAAAAAATTTTCTTTTCACCTAATATTGATGGAGCAACATCATTTGTGTGAAATTAAATAATAACAGAAGGTTGTTTCAATTAAAATTCAGTTTTTAAAAAATTTGGTGAGAGAGCCTTTTACTCCACACTCGGGGGGTTATAGTGATATCATGTAGATATAGGGGCAATAACATCAGTATAGTATAAACTAATTAATGTCTATTTTGATCAGTGTGAGCTCACTTTGAAAGATTTTCATAACAAATCAATTGGCCCCACTTAAGAAAAACAATGTGTTTTAGCCCCTGCAACGCTTTTTACCCCAAATATACTTGGACTGATATACATATATACATATATATATATATATATATATATATATATATATATATATATATGAAAATAACAAATAAGTATTTTGCCTCAAAATAAATGTGATAATTTCAGGGATTTTCATTAGCAACATAAATTTGCAACATTTAAAAAAATACTGTATATTACAAATTAGATCAAGTTGCCTCAAAAGCAAACTTTAGACATTACACGCAAAGATCTCATGGATCAGGAACATTTTGCAGTGTATTGTGACAAACAGGTGTTAAGAAAAGTACTGTGGTAGTTTTTCTTGCTGTTTAGTGCTTTGGGAGAAAATAAAATCAAATGTGCATTTTACCCTGGGGGACCTTTAGCCACTTTGTACCCTAACAACAGTACTACCTCTAAAATTCTGTTTTAAAATCCTGTAATTGTACACAAAAATGGTAAATGCTATTTGAATGTGGCAAACAAACTTTTCTGAAACTTTTTCCTCAGATGATGATAGCTACACATAGCAATGTTTGGCCAATTTTGCCAGACAACTGACACTGCAAACTAGTAACAGTGCTACTTAATTCTTAATGATCACGTATCTCACCTTTCACCCTTTCCCATCAATGTATATCAGCAATGTTGTTGAACTGATTGCCTTTGTATCAACACTAAAACATGTGGTTACCACACGCATCTGCATCTCTCTACTGTATGATTGTTCATATGCTTTATAGTAGTTCCTATAATTATCTTTTGTATTTTTGGTTGTATTAATAACACATTCACTACTGCAACTTGATTCAACTATCATGTTGTAGCAGAGTGACAAACTATGATTTGTTTCCCAGTGAATATGTAGTTACTTTCCTTAGCTCAGACACCAACAGTCAATCATTGCCTTGGAAACACACAAACAAGGATCTACATGTCACTTTGCTAAGATCTTGTGTTGAATAAATGTATCCTGTGAGCAATTAGCACATTTAAAAGAGCTTACTTCTGCTCAGGACTCTGGCAGGTAATTTGTTTGAAATACTGCATGAGTTTTATTTAAGAAAAGGAGACTTAATCAGCCTACAGGAGCATGATAAGCGGTTGCTCATAATTCACACTGACTCAAACCATCTCAAGAGCGTCATCATTATGTTATCATTACAAGCAACTGATAATTGGGGTTGTCAGATATAACATGCTGTGAGGTACTATCAGAATCCACAGAAATTTCAAACACATCATCTGAAGCCTGAACTTTTGAGAGGAAGTTTTTATTGAATGCACTTGCCTTCATAGGAAAGTTATAGGATGCTCCTTTGCTCCCTATTTAGTGAATGTCTTAACCTCCAGTGTGCTGTCTGTCTGCACTGGTCTCAGAACAGTTTGAAATGCACCGAATTTTCTGTGCATCTGGAAAGTATTCACAGCGCTTCACTTTTTCCACATTTTGTTTTGTTACAGCCTTATTCCAAAATGGATTAAATTCATTATTTTCCTCAAAATTCTACAAACAATATCCCATAATGACAACATGAAAGAAGTTTGTTTGAAATCTATGCAAATGTATTAAAAATAAAATACGTTAAAATATGTTTCTACAACTTGATTGGAGTCCACCTGTGGTAAATTCTGTTGATTGGACATGATTTGGAAAGGCACACACCTGTCTATATAAGGTCCCACTGTTAACAGTGCATGTCAGAGCACAAACCAAGCCATGAAGTCCAAGGAATTGTCTGTAGACCTCCGAGACAGGATTGTATCGAGGCACAGATCTGGGGAAGGGTACAGAAAAATTTCTGCAGCATTGAAGGTCCCAGTGAGCACAGTGGCCTCCATCATCCGTAAATGGAAGAAGTTTGGAACCTTCCTAGAGGACAGGACTCTTCCTAGAGCTGGCCGTCTGGCCAAACTGAGCAATCGGGGGAGAAGGACCTTAGTCAGGGAGGTGACCAAGAACCCGATGGTCACTCTGACAGAGCTCCAGTGTTTCTCTGTGGAGAGAGGAGAACCTTCCAGAAGAACAACCATCTCTGCAGCACTCCACCAATCAGGCCTGTATGGTGGAGTGGCCAGATGGAAGCCACTCCTCAGTAAAAGGCACATGACAGCCTGCCTGGAGTTTGCCAAAAGGCAAAGAGAAACAAAATTCTCTGGTCTGATGAAACAAAGATTGAACTCTTTGGCCTGAATGGCAAGCGTCATGTCTGGAGGAAACCAGGGACCGCTCATCACCTGGCCAATACCATCCCTACAGTGAAGCATGGTGGTGGCAGCATCATGCTGTGGGGATGTTTTTCAGCGGCAGGAACTGGGAGACTAGTCAGGATCGAGGGAAAGATGAATGCAGCAATGTACAGAGACATCCTTGATGAAAACCTGCTCCAGAGCACTCTGGACCTCAGACTGGGGCGAAGGGTCGTTGTCCTGTTGGTAGATGAACCTAAGCACACAGCCAAGATAACAAAGGAGTGGCTACGGGACAACTCTGTGAATGTCCTTGAGTGGCCCAGCCAGAGCCCAGACTTGAACCCGATTGAACATCTCTGGAGAGATCTGAAAATGGCTGTGCACCGATGCTCCCCATCCAACCTGATGGAGCTTGAGAGGTCCTGCAAAGAAGAATGGGAGAAACTGCCCAAAAATAGGTGTGCCAAGCTTGTAGCATCATACTCAAAAAGACTTGAGGCTGTAATTGCTGCCAAAGGTGCTTCAACAAAGTATTGAGCAAAGGTTGTGAATACTTTTGTACATGTGGGTTGTGTGTGTCTGTTTTTTTTTTTTTTTTATAAATTTGCAAAGATTTCAAACAAACTTCTTTCACGTTGTCATTATGGGGTATTGTTTGTAGAATTGAGGAAAATAATTAATTTAATCCATTTTGGAATAAGGCTGTAACAAAACAAAATGTGGAAAAAGTGAAGCGCTGTGAATACTTTCCAGATGCACTGTATATCAAGAAAATAAAGGTTTATGACCTTTCAAAGTGACTTTTAGATTACAGTACACATCACACCCAACATTGGCTGTAGCTTAATTTTACGGTGCTGTGGCATATCTCCATTGTGTTTTCAGCTTTTATTAGCTTTACTAATTTGGTTGTGTTGTGTACCTCTGAGCCACCATAATAGAGTAATGTAAAAATAAAAAATAAAAGCCTTTTTAAAAAGTTTGATGAAAAAAGTTTAAAAGGATGATGTAAGTCTGTGGGACCTGATGGCCTGTGCCAAGTTTGGTGCTTTGCCAAGCCAAAGCCATCATACTGAATTATAGAGGTTCTTCTAAGTGAATCCCTTTGTACGACTGGATCAAAAATGTACAATGTAATCCATCAATCCAAAGATAAACGACATAAAAAAAGGACAGACTGTGAGCAAATTTATTAGAACATGAAATGGGGTTGGCCATGACCTATGCTCAGCCCAGTTTCTGAAATGTGAAACAGACTCGTCCTCTTTCTCCTCTTGCCTTTATATTTCTGTATTGACTAATTATCTATGAAGAGGAGGGCCACTGAAGGTGAAAAATACCTTGTTTCACTGAGTCACAAAGTTCTGCACATATTCATTTTAACACTACTAGATAGTAATTACTCAGTCACTGTCACTTCAGATTATAACATGTTTATCTATAAGTACCATCACTGACTGGATAACAGTCTTGCATTTCTTGCAACTCTATTAGTCAGTCAGAGGACCCTTGCCCTCAGCTTCTTAGTCAAGTGTTACTGAATCAATAATTCCAATAAGAGAACACAGAATCCATTAAAGAATGAGCGAACAGCTTTTTCGCCAGCTTTTTATTAGCACCTGATAACCAGTTTTGGGTAAATTACTTAAAAATAGAAATCCACTACAAATGACTAATTATTTCTCTAAAATGGTAATCAGATTGCTTTACTAATCACTTCATTGAAAAGTGATTACACTACTAATTACTTTACTTTCTAAGTTACTAAGTTACTTTCTTAAACACTTTTCCGCTCAACAAATTCAAAATAATTTCCATATTTCTTCCTTGTTCATTGTTACACACAAGTCATACACTCAGCACCTCACATTTCTTCTTCACAATGACTCATTACAGGGCCATAATTCATGTATTCTGTAAGGAATAATTGACAACGGACTGTTGAATTGTTTCAAAATAATGCACACCTGAGGTGGTAATGCCGTTACACCTTGGGTGTGCATTATTTTTAAACAATTTAATGGGCAGGAGTCAATTATTCCACTTATACCATGGTTACCATACCTTAAGACATTTTCTGGTTTTTGTCCCTAAAAACGCTCTTATGAGAGGAACTACTTTCTTCTGCCATGGATTCAGCGTCTTACTTTAATACAGTCCGAGCCTTCGTTGCTAGTTTGAAAACGTCACGTTAGAACTAGCAACGATAGTGAGGCTTGCGGTGTTTTACTGGAGCACTTACTGGAGTAATAAGTTAGCGTGTTTGTGCGTGTGAGTTTGTATTTGAGGGATCAAAAGAAAGAAACTCAGAAAATTAGATATTATCTTCTTTTTTTTCTTTTTTTTTTTTTTTTTGCAGCTTTCAACAGAAGTAACATAGCTTCAAAATTGCCAAGATGCATGTCGCCATATTCCCGTTGTAAACCTTTATAACGTTTTTTTCATCCCCACTGAGATGCAGGAGTGTGCTGACATGATGACTAATGTGTGTCCACAAGTGTGGGAGTGTGTGTGTGTGTGTGTGTGTGTGTGTGTGAGAGAGAGAGGGAGCGTGAGGGTTTTTCACACAGATATTTCAGATAATATAGAAACTGTAGTATTGATCAAGCGTATCTAGCTTTGATACAGCTCAAGGCTTCGTTGCTAATTTGAAAACGTCACGTTAGAACTAGTAATGGAGGATGCGATGCTTTTCGGCATAGGTGTAAAAAGGTAGTGCATGCAGGTGTGTGTGAGCGTGCGTATGTTTGTTTATATTACATTTGATAGTAAGGATAGTAAAACCCGAGATCACCTATCTTGTGGAGCCCAGCCAGCAGTCTCCACGAGGGAAATGGCTTATTAAACATACTAAACAATGTTTTTTTTTTTTTTCTTTTTTGAAAATGCAAAAAGGTTTCTGTGAGGGTTAGATTTAGGGGATAGAAATTATCATTAGATCCGTATAAAATCCATAAAATGCATGGCAGTCTGTGGAGAGTCCCCACAAGTTTGTGTGTGTGTGTGTGTGTGTGTAGAGAGAGAGAGAGAGAGAGAGAGAGAAACAGACATTGTTTTGACATTCTTAACTGATTTACTTTAACCAATAACTTTGTTTTAATTTGTTATTTTGTTGTAGATGCCTGTAGGGCTCTTTGAAATAAATGAAATCCTTTGGCGAAGTGATATGGACCCGTTATGTGGTCAAGACCTGGAACTACTTCATAGCCGTGTGTTTATCTGAAAAATAATTGCACACCTTAGAACATCCATGAACCAATCAGAAATTAGCATTCAACAGATCCATGGTATAAATAATATATTAGAAAGAAGCATAACCCTATAATGTACTTAAAAGTAATTACATTTATTAAAAGTCAGTAACTGTAATCTGATTACAAGAATTTAAAATGTAATGCATTATGCTACTTTTTTGACTAAAAGTAATTAGATTACAGTTACAAATTACTTTGTAATTGGATTACACCCAACTCTGCCAATGACTGGAGTACAAGATATATGGTTTTCTAATTAAACAAACCTAAATGTAATGGTGAAACATTTGTTGAATTTTAAAGCTTTTGTAGTAGCAATGAAATTATGCAAAATCCTCAGAATTTTTTTGCTGATCTTAGAGCAATAAGAAAGCAGGACTGTTTCATGAAACATTTAGGGTGCTCCTCAGTGACTCTCAAAATGTTTTACCAGCAGAGGATGCTGCTCTCTCACTCATGGAGCTCATGAGCACAGAGGGCTAAAGGCAGATTTAACAAGACACCAGCAAGAGTTTTCAGACAAAAATTTGAGTTTAAGTTCATTAAATACAGACCTTATTATACTATCTTTAAGTTGGAACACAGACTACATGTTAATATTTGTTCCAAATGTAATAATACTTTGTAAATTGTTTGACAAGGCACACTGATTTCTGAATATCTGTAAAACTATATATTGATAAACATAAATAGGACATTGCAGGGAAACTGCAAAAGGGAAAAAACTTTTATTCCAGTTTCTTTTTCTTTTTAAATTCATTCTGTTAACTTGTCTCTCTCATTTTTTTTGTCCCTTGTCTGGTGAAGTTGTTTGGGATCAGCTTGAGAATAGGGGGAGGTGCTGAATACCTTAGGTTTCTCAGTTTTGTTACAGTACAATTGAATTAACTTTTTAACACTTTTCCTTCCAAATGCATTTAATGGTCGAGCTAAATGCTATGGTATTCTGTGTTTCAGGTTTTAAACATGCAATCTTATTTTATAGTGTTTTACATCAGAGTAAGAATAGCCACAGTCATTACTGGGTTGAATCCACCAATCCAGTCTTTAAACCAAATTTTATACAAATGTGGATTGTGGAAAAAGGATAATTTTGCCGTGCTTATAATGGATAGTTGACAACAAGAAAGGAGCTTCACAAAATTAGAAAAGAACCTTGGCTAGAGTTTGTCAGTTTACTTTGCTAGATTTAAGGATGTATCACTGGGGGGAAAAATAAAAAGAATAATAATAAAAATAATTTTCTTATCAGTATTTTTGTATTGATTAGCAGAAAAATATCTAAACATCCTGAATCTACCTTCAACATTCTTGAAACAAAAGAATATTTTTGAGAACCAAAATATCAATTAGATATTTGCTTTAAATATGAAAAAAAAAAAAACAATTAACCAAAAACAACTGGGTGAGAAAATAAGATATATTCTCTGAAAACAAGTCTTATTGTCTTAAGTTATTTTGCTTCTAAAGTAAATGTATCTTTTTAGTGGGAAACTAGACAATACTGACTTAGAAAACAGTGGTAGTCTGCTGAGTAAAATGTGGACATGTTACAGGCTGTTTGACGTGTTTAAAAGGACAGTTCACCCAAAAATTAAAAGTCTCTCATCATTTACTCATCCTCATGCCATCTCAGATGTGTATGACTTTCTTTATTCTGCAGAACACAAACAAACATTTTTAGAAGAATATTTCAGCTCAGTAGGTCCTTACAATGCAAGTGAATGGTGACCAGATCTTTCAAGCTCCAAAAAGCACACAAAGGCAGTATAAAAGTAATCCATACGACTCCAGAGGTTTAATCCAAATCTTTAGAAGCAATATGATAGGTGTAGGTGCGAAACAGATCACTATTTAAGTCCTTTTTTACCATAAATCTCTGCTTTCACATTCAGAAAGTAAAAGTGAAAGTGGAGATTTGTAGTAAAAGAGGGATGAAATATTGATCTGTTTCTCTCTCAAAGCGATTGCATCGCTTCAGAAGACATATATTAAACCACTGGAGTTGTATGGATTACTTTTATGCTGCCTTTAAGTGATTTTTGGAGCTTCAAAGGTCTGGTCACCATTCACTTGCATTGAAAGGACCTACAGAGCTGAAATATTCTTTAAATATCTTCGTTTGTGTTCAGCAGAATAAAGAAAATCATACACATCTGGACTGGCATAAAAGTAAGTAAATGATGAGAGAATTTTCATTTTTGGGTGAAATATACTTTTAAGTGGTCTTTGAGGCCCGATGGGCAAATACGGCCTGATCATGATAAACAGAATCATTCTTGCCATCCTATTTGTACAGTAGATTGTAAAATACCATGATAATGTAAAACTGAACACTACTAAATCTACAGCAGCCCACATAGCATCTGTTAAATTTATTTAAAGTAGTAAAGAACAAAGAAAAGGATGTATTTTACTGTCCCTATAATCATCTTCACCTGTGATCTTTGATGAGGGAATTACCCCAGGTATTTCACTAAACTCTCCAACACCATGGGACTCTGAGAAAGCACATCCACAAAGACTCAAGAGCTTTCCCTTCTTGGTGCTCTGGCATTTCGGACATGGTGGTTTGAGGATGGCATTGAGGTCACACTACCCAGGAAGTCCCTGAATTACACTGCCTCTTTCTGCCCCCGAAACAACCGCATCATATGTCTGAAATGCATAAAGACAGGGATGGTGCATCAGAGGGAGAAATAGGCGTGTGAGACAGGGAGGGGGATGAGAATGAAGGAGACAACGTGGCAGTGTATATTGCTGTGCTGCTTTTGGAGACAGTGAAATTATGGAAGGTTCATTTGAGGTAGCAAAACCGACTGTGTGAATAGAAAGGCCTCATTCAAACGTGCAAGAAGATTGTCAAAAAGAGACTTGACTACCTAACACAGATAATACAATTAAATGCATTATTTTATCAGCATTTCAATTTTGAATGAAAAGTTACATTGAAAAACAAACAAACATTTCAGAATGTCTTAGTATTGTGCCCCATTTGCATTCGAGCTGACATGAATTTGTGCAAAACCTGATGATCCATGTTATTGCAGCATGATTTGAGAATGTTCCAAAGAGCATTTTGTGTGCTTCAGTGGTAGCTAAGAAATCTGACATTTTGTACAAAGGAGTTAACATGGTCAGTGTCACAAATTTGCTTATTTGATCAGTGACCTAAAATTGTGTAGAGATATTTCCAATAAATTTTGCTTCATAACGTTTCCTAAAATTTACAGCTTATTTCCAAGTACTAAATTTAATGTTAAATCCCACTTTTTTTAAACTGGTCTTAAACATTTGGAGCCCACTGTTTGTCTATAACATCACATAAGTTTAAAGTTGATCATTCCATTGCTTTTGAAATTAAGTGAATTTCCTTGTGAGGTCTCTAGGAAGAAAGACACAAACTGCTGGTAACAGAACTTTCCAAACCCACCTTTCTAATTAAAGTTTATGACCCCTGAGATGGAGTCTCGCAATATGCAATCACTCCACACGTGGCTCTTAAGAGCAATACCTGCCTTGCCACAGGTGTATAATTTTATGGGTGGTAGGCACAAATGTGTCCACTACCAATTGGATGTTGAGGAAAGAGTACACAGATACTCTTTCTCAATCGTACTAAAAAAGTATTATTTGAATGCATTTGCTGTTTTGCATCCTTCACAAAAACTTGATAAGATACAAATCCCGAGGTGATTAGAGGAATAAAGTGTGAAAGAAATGGGAGGAGTGTAGATGCCTTGAAAAGGAAAAGAGATTTCCTTTAGTAAGGGACATTAATACATAAACTCCTCCTTCTGAAACAGATTTGGGACACGCCCTCTTAGAATGAGGGGCTTTTTCCTTCAAGGTCTCGTAAAAGCCCCTGGTTGATTGTGCCTGGTGCACACTGACCACAGACCCTAATGAGGGCGGGCCAGAGGAGCTTTGTCCCACTTTTATCTGTGTGCATGCGTGTACCAAGCCACAGGATTCCATTTCGTCCTTCTACTGTATTTTTTTCCAGACAGGACAGGCAGGCTGAGGCACTACAGGAGTGAGTGAGAAAACAGAATGAGTGAGACAGAAAAAAGAGACGGGGGAGATAGTTGGGGGGTGTGGGGGGAGGGGGGGTCAACATGTCTGTGGAAAATGAATCACAGAGGCTGACTCCAGGGAGAGGGAGAGATGAGAAACACATCTGGGTAAAAAAGGAAAACTTTACAAACAATCTTACTTTCTGTTTTCTGTAGATATGTTTCTCCTACTCTTCTATCCTGCCCTAATGCAGATATTGTCAACAAGGTACATGTAGACCAAGGTTTCCAGGGGTACTTAAAGATTTTAAATAAAATATGTTATATTTTAATTTGTTAAACCTATAAAACAGAAAAGTTGATTAACCTTATAATTTTTCCCTCTATTCCTTATTAAAAACCCTTTAAGCTCTGAGGGTGTTTTTCAAGATTTTCTGTTTCATTGGCATATCCAAAATTAAATGTACAGATTTTGCTCTTATGGAAAGAAATTGGTATTTTTATTCACCAAAGTGGCATTCAACTGATCACAATGTATAGTCAGGACATTAATAACGTATTACAGTTTGAAAAAAATTCAGAACTTCTTAAACTACTTCAAAGAGTTCTCATCAAAAAAAACCTCCACGTGCAGCAATGACAGCTTTGCAGATCCTTGGTATTCTAGCTGTCAGTTTGTCCAGATACTCAGGTGACATTTCACGTCATGCTTCCTGTAGCACTTGCCATAGATGTGGCTGTCTTGTCAGCAGGGTTGGGGAGTAACGAAATACATGTAACGGGATTACATATTTAAAATACAAAATATAAGTAACTGTATTCCACTACAGTTACAATTTAAATAATTGGTAATTAGAATACAGTTACATTCAAAAAGTATTTTGATTACCGAAGAGATTACTTTGCATTTTATTGTCATTTGTTTCATTTAATATTTAGTCCTTTCAGATGGAAAACATTTATACATATAAATGATGCGATCCAAAGTGCATTTGAACAGCGGTCAAACACTTTCTTATGATGTGTTACATTCATACGAGCAGACAGAGAAGTCTGAAGTAAGTTTGGAGCAGAAGAAGTAGAAATAAACCTTGTGAAAATTGTCAGCTTTACACTAAGCTAAAATGCTATTTCTAGAATTTTACATACACGTTACCAGGCATGATCATATTTTTTTATCAAGAAAATTCACATTGAATCATAATTTCTTTTTTCTAGTAAGACCTTTGATATTAGGGCAAAAATCATATTGTTGATAATCATTTTTGTATTGTTTTCCTGTAAAAATATCTAAAAATCCTTAAAACAAGATCAATTTGATTTATCTTGTTTTAGAAACAACACTGCATAAGATATTAAGGTTTTTCAGATAATGTATTTTTAACATGTGTATTTTGTCTTACTGTACTGGCAGAGTTTTTATAGTCAAAATAAGTAAAAAAAAAAATCTAACAGTGCTGAAGAAGTAATCCAAAGTATTTAGAATACATTACTGACCTTGAGTAATCTAACAAAATACATTACGAATTACATTTTACAGCATGTACTCTGTATTCTGTAGTGGAATACATTTCAAAAGTAACCCTCCCAACCCTGCTTGTCGGGCACTTCTCACACACCTTACAGTCTAGCTGATCCCACAAAAGCTCACTGGGGTTAAGATCCATAACACTCTTTTCCAATTATCTGTTGTCCAATGTCTGTGTTTCTTTGCCCACTCTAACATTTTCTTTTTGTTTTTCTGTTTCAAAAGTGGCTTTTTCTTTGCAATTCTTCTCATAAGGCCTGCACCCCTGAGTCTTCTCTTTACTGTTGTACATGAAACTGGTGTTGAGCTGGTAGAATTCAATGAAGCTGTCAGCTGAAGACATGTGAGGTGTCTATTTCTCAAACTAGAGTCTCTGATGTACTTATCCTCTTGTTTAGTTGTACATCAGGCCTTCCACATCTCTTTCTGTCCTTGTTAGAGCCAGTTGTCCTTTGTCTTTGAAGACTGTAGTGTACACCTTTTTATGAAATCTTCAGTCTTTTGGCTATTTCAAGCATTGTGTAGCCTTCATTGACTGACAAGTTTCTAGAGAAAGCTGTTTGTTTATTGCCATTTTTTACCTAATATTGACATTAAAACATGCCAGTCTATTGCATACTGTGGCAACTCAAAAACACACACAAAGACAATGTTAAGCTTTATTTAACAAACCAAATAGCTTTCAGCTGTGTTTGATATAATGGCAAGTGATTTTCTAGTACCAAATCTGCAATTTAGCATGATTACTCAAACATAAGGTGTTGGAGTGATGGCTGCTGGAAATGGGGCCTGTCTAGTTTTGATCAAAAATGACATTTTTCAAATAGTTATGGTGCTGTTTTTTACATCAGTAATGTTCTGACTATATTTTGCGATAAGTTGAATGTCACTTTGGTGAATTAAAGTACCAATTTCCTTCTGAAACAGCAAAATCTGTACATCATTCCAAACTTTTAGCCATCAGTGTATATCTTTTTTTAGCTTATAACTAAAAATAAAATTAGCCAAAAATATGCTTCTTTTTGTATTTTTCTGATTTTACATTATATATATATCTAGGTGTAAATAAGGTGGCTTAGAAAAAAACTGCTTTTGTTTTTTTCACAATCATGTCAACAGTAACTGAGTAAAATTTTGTTTTGATTTAATAAAGCAATCAAAAGTTATAGCATTACAAAAATCATTTATCTTAGCGTACAAAAACATCTCCAAGTGTCCAACAGCCTCTCCAAACAAATAAAACATAATAATTGTACATAAGAACTAATTACACATGCAAACACAACAATATCTAAAGGTTTGCATAGCACGCAGACATGTTTTAGTAATGAGATTTCACAGAATGAGTTTCCTTCTGTGCCATTTGAGTCACTATTGAGTCTGTGTCATGTGCTTGGCGCCATCTCCTGGTGGCCATATGTAAGTCACTAATCACATGTCTCTCTGCCCAGATATGGATGACTTTTTGCACCAATCTGAACCCAATCCGATTGGTTGAGTGTTCCATGATGCTACATCATTTCAGATGACGTCGTCTGATCCAGGAAAACGAATGTGTTATCAGCCAAATTGCAAGCTGCCAGATGGCCAGATGCTGTGCTTCGTGTCAGTTATCTAATGATCTATGCATCCGATTACCTTCTGTGTGGGATCTTGTGAAAGATAATCGCCTTCTCTAAGTAATGGTATGTGATATTTTATGTTTTGTTTATATTTTTCGTGAAGTTATAATGGAAAACACAGCATATGACCAACACCTGTTCACATGAAGCATAAATGTCAAAGACATATACTTAGCTATATATATATATATATATATATATATATATATATATATATATATATATAATTTTGTGAGTAAAACAAATAGGCAGGTTGTATTCTATCTTTGAGAGCTTTCCAACAATGTCGCACATGGCTATTTGATGAGTTTTATGTTTTTAATGATTACAATCATATGTACAGTGCAACATTTTTCATAAATTAACATAACGGAACACCTCTGATTTGTCTGCCAATTTTAAAGCACTTGTGCAGCTGTGGTCATAATGCCAATGCCACATGCATTTCAAAATAGAGCTTCTAAGCTTTCGAACAATACCTTTTTTGTATTGGTCAAGACTGTTGTTATTAATATTTTGTTTTTTCTTTTTCTTGCTGGACACATCCAAGCTTAAAGGGTTAAGGAAATAAAACAAAATGTGTGGGCTAATGTGTGCATTTAAGAAATAAATTAAAAAATAGTCTGTATAACACTCATAGCAAAATGTACTGTAAATGCTGCTTGGTAAAAGTATGTTTGTCTTGAGTCATTATTAAAAGTCCTTTCCATTGCTTGTTTAATCGGTTTCATAGCATTTTTCTACACAGATTTTGTTCAGTAAAACGTCTGTTTTACTTATTGCTAAGCTGATCTAGACTCTGCAATTGAATTGAGATCCCTTCCATTACAGTAAGAAGTCATCTGGGATCACAGTCTAAACATGCAAACAGGGTTACAGACATCAACCTCTTTTTCCTTGGTTTTCTTTAATGTCATGTTTTTAAAGGCTGGAGACTGCAATGTAAAATACTAACCATCCTCCGCAATAACAGATAGAAGAGTACAGTATACTGCAGCTGCAAATGCCCAAATCTCTTTGGCTCAACACACTTGTCATTATATTTTTTTCTTTTTCTTACTGGAGGTGTGTGCTGCTTATTGCAACGAGGTCAAAAAAATTGTTGTCTTCTTCAGCCACGTCATCTTCTGCACAGAGTAAAAGAAGCATATTTAAGGCACTTGAGTATTATTGAAACATCATTAAGAAAATGTATTTTTTACTCTAAATTTTCATTCAGAATTTTAAAGTACATTTTATGACTTGAATCTGAAACTCTTACAGTATACATTTATTTTATTTTATTTTTTTATTGTCCATCTTACTGAACCAACAAACCCATTAAAACATGCTCCTGCTGTTAACAAACTAATATAACATTTATACTCAAATGTCATTAAAATTAAGTCAGTTTCATTCAGACAACATAATTTAGTTAGATTAGGTCAAATCAAAGTACTACAGTAGTCTTAACTCAACTTTATTAGGTTTGTCAAACTAAATTACTAATGTTTAATTTAATTAATTTTCTTATGTTGGTCCAACTTATTTTATTTGATCAATCATTAGTATATGCCAAGTGAGCAAGTGTAAGGCCAGTGAAACTATTGCACTGTCAATTTGATAGCAACTGCTTATATAGCTAAGCAGCACTCAAATCAATTATCATTTGAAAGTGAATGTCCATCCTCAATCTAAGCACAATCTTCACCACAATGGTAACACCCAAAACTCCAACCTAACAGACAATCTTTTTAAATACAAATATAACAGAGCATTAAACATGAACAAAAGGTATTCAATCAGTCCAAATTTATATGAATTTGGTAAAGTTCAATTTTACAAATTTAATTGGAGAGAACACAGTGAAATCAATTTGTGACTAAATGTTGTAGAATTGTGTTGCTTTAGTTAATTTTAATTAAGTAAACTGAACAACCTGCAAAAATCCTTTTTATGTTCTTGGCTAGATACTTTGACTTTTAATTGAGAAATGTTTTTACATACCCATAATTTAAGTTATCATGTATATATACTGTGTGTGTGTGTGTGTATATATATATATATTATCTTTTGGGTGGCTGTCGTGGGCCCCAATGGGGCTGCACACCCTGCACTGCCTGTAGTTACACCACTGTTAGGGTAGTGGTGGTGGGTGTCAGTGTAATTTGTAGTCACAAGAGCTAGAAAGATCCCCCCACTCCCTTCAGTCCACACTCACTCACACATACACTCTGATCACACATGAAGATCAGACAAGAGAAAACACAGCGTCTATGTTGTGAACTTGCAAAGACGAGATCTTGGTCTTAGGGCAGCGTATGAGTGTGTTTATTTAACTGCTCCTGGGACAAGCAGAGGAAACTGCTTTGATTCCAGCGCAGTATGGCTTATCCCGCCTGGTGGGGGCTAAGCAAAATGTTCCACACAACCCTCTCACAATACACAAAGGCTGTGGTTAACACATTCTCTTAACCTGTGTGCAGTACAAAGACTGTCTCTACTCCATCTATGCATTAGTTAAACTGTGAGAAGTCTAGGCTTCAGACGGCACTTCCACAATCTGTCCACAGTCCGTTCACTGACAGTCTGATGCATATTGCAAACGGAAATGGCTAGTGGGAAGTTCTGGCAGGAAATAATCAGTTCCAGTCTTTTTGGCTGGCAAGGTAGCGGGTTGAATACAATGAGCACTTTTGAGAATAAACTAATCAGTGAGTTTACCAAAGTTTGCCACATCAGATCTTAAAAAAAAAAAAAAAAAAAAAGAATGATATTTAGAGTTAAGTTTTAGGCACATAATAGCAAGTAAACTAAATATCCACAAGAACAACTGTATGCATAATTTTTTTTCGGAATCATGCCTGTAAAATAAACAGAATTCATTAATATTTTGATCAAAAGAAGTTCTGATCACACATTAGCTGGGTTTCTATCTAAATGTTCTATATAAAAGTGCATTTCTAAAAATTTGTCCAAGAAAATATGAATCATTGCGCATTTCCATCCACTACATCATGCGTATTATCTTGAGGGAGCCTGCCTTGTCTTGATGGAGCAGCTGAATGACCTCCTTGCTTCGGGGAGAGTTGTATTAGCAGGATCGGAGCAATTGTACCTCGTTTTATTAAATGCTGCCAGGAGACACCACAGAATAAGTGTAATATCTGATATAATGAGGGCTGAAATGAATGTGATGCCCATACGCAGCCAGCCTCTGCATACATGGGAACGCCCGTGCTCAAAACTGTTCTGGCATATTGTAAGGACCCACTTTTAAAGACCAGCTGTGGGTTAAACTTCCGTTTGCCAAGGGCTATGCACGAAGAATTGTGTGCCAAAATCAGACCTTTCGTTGGACCAGTCACATCGAAATGTAGAATGGTCAAAAATAAAACATGTCATCGTTTCGTGAATTGTTTCCATCACCTTAATGCGCATTTTAACTAATGCAAAACTCTAGAAAATCCACCTCCTCCTAGTGCATTATGCATGTATGCAAATTTTGAGAGTTTATTCAAATATCAAGTGTTTCCATTCGGGATTTCTTATGCGCAATATGAAAATGCACATACATTTTTTTGGGATGGAAACCCAGCTATTGTCCACTTTTTTTTTTCTGTACAACCATCTGAGGAAACTGATACACCATTGTTTGAATTGTTTGTTCAATGGCAGTTTATTATTGTGGTTTAATCTGTCAGATTTCCCCACCCCTAAAAAACATGCAAAACAACACACACTGTGGTTGCTCTAAGTGGGCAGTTCTTGGCCAGATAAAGCTGCAATGAGGATAAGATCTTATGTCGTTTAATCAAAGGTCTGGCTACACAAGACTAAACTGTGTGAAACAGTGACAAGCACAGTTACTGAGCTTTTTTTTTTTTTTTTTACTCACAAGCAGCTGAATTCCTCCAGCATGCAGCAGCCAGCCCTGTCAGCTGTTAATCACCCCAAAAAAGCCCATCACAACTCTAGTATGAGGAAGCACAGGCTGCACAGGACTGTTGCCCCATTAAAGAAGCTTCTCAAAGTGTCTTAGAGTTTAAGGCTGTCATCACAGTGTGTCATCTGCCTTCTATCTAAAGTATAATAAATATAAAAAAATATAATGAGAGGCCTGCATTAAATAACATAATAAGGGAATCCAATTTATGCATTGGACAAAAAACCTTCCCAACATACAAATATCTAGATCTTTCTTAAAGAAAGTTTCACAAAGAAATTTCTTTAAACAAAACATTATCTTATTCATGTTATTCCTTTTATATGTTTTATCATTTTTATTATTTTTAGCATATGCATTTCTACCCTGAAATAGAGCCATAATCCTGGTGGAGAATGTCTTCCATATATAAGAAGGCAGCATTCCACAAATTGAAACCTTTACATATTGACCTCAAATTACATATCAAATGCCTTTCATTTAATCAAAGCAGAATAAACATTATTTCGGCTGGAGGTGGACATAAAATTATGTTTTGTGAAGTGCAACTGGTCTGTAATAAACACATGGAGCTCCTCAGATTCTTAGATCTACATAATATTAAATAACTTTAATTTTAGGTTATTGTGCCTACTTGTATGTCTGGGGATGTCATAAGGTAGAAACAAACCAATACTCTTTACAAATGACTGGGTGAATGATTTTATATAGAAATGATGACAATGTACATAGTTAATTTCTTTTATCAAACTGTTGTCTTTTTAAAATTAACCTTTTTATGGTGACATTGCACTGGAAAGATAGGACTGACTGACCACTAATTTTACATTTAGTCATTTAACAGATGCTTTTTTCCAAAGTGATTTACACTAGCAGCCACAGCAAAATAATCTGGCTAGGTGGGAGTAATGTAATTTGGACATGTTGCTGTTTTGCTGAGCATATCGATGAAAGTCTCAGCAGGACTGGCAGGTGTTCACTATAAACAGCCCTCCAGTCAAGAGCCTAATTTTACCACACTCAACACATGTCCATGAGGTGAGTTTATAATGGCCACTTTAATGGCCTAAAAATGCTTCCCATCTTTTACACCCTTCATTTCATACTTAGAATGAAAATTGACAGAGACTAGTCTTTAAGTATAAAATTCTGATGAGGGAAGTTAACATGTTTATTTAAGTGTTTGGGGACATCCACAATGCTACTCATGTAATCTCTACAGATTGCAAGCAGATTTAATACACTTCCTTTATGGTTTTTAAATAGGCATTTTTGGACCTCTTTTGGTTCCAGCTCCAGCATCCTGCAGCTTTCTTTCCAAATGGTAAACAGTAAGAATGAAATAAAAGAATGATTAATAACATTCTTTTTAAGCGACCTGATCTAAAAAATCAAGCTCAAAATAAGCAATTTGCATCACCAAAATAAGTGAAAATAATCTATTATTAGTTCTGAGTAGATTACTTCTAAATTGTCAGCCGGAGCTGATTACACATTACATAACTAAAATTGCAATCAGTAACACAATCTCTTGGATTATATTTTGGGTAATCTAATCTGATTTTTTTGGGATTACTTTTGGATTACTTATAACCTAACATGTTTCTTAGGTTATGTTATGTTTGTTAGATTTGTCACATGTTACATGCATTTGAGTAGGATAATCTATATCATTTTGACACTGTTGCTTAGATACATTTAAGTCATGACAACTCTCTGAAAGATTTAGCATGTTAATGTGGGTATGGCATATTGATAGGATATTGGTCTTGGCAGACTAGATCTGCTATGCTGCTGCTGCAGAGCAAGTACTAAGACTTGCTACTCCTAGAAAATACACAGACATACTGAGTTAGCATGTGGACATGCTGCTGCTGCTGCACAATTAGACCAAATGCAAGACATGCTACATCGAGCATGTAGGACATACTGCTGCACAAATAGACATACAAGCAATCCCCATGTACCAAGTCTAGACCAGTGGTGCAGGCGTGGAGGTGGGTTTCAGAGAAAAACTCACGCACTGCCCCGCAGGGAAATGGGGAATAAATCAGCATAGAAATCATAACAAGCATAGAATACAGTAGCCTATAAAAAATAATGTATTTTCAATAAATGCTTTTTCTCCCCAATTTGGCATGCCCAATTCCCAATGCACTCTAAGTCCTTGTGGTGGCATAGTGACTCGCCTCAATCCGGGTGGCGGAGGACAAATCTCAGTTGCCTCCGTGTCTGAGACCATCAATCTGCGCATCTTATCACGTGGCCAGGGATGGATTACTGACTGGGCCAATGGGGCCAGTGCCCAGGGGCCCTTGACTACCAGGGGCCCTTGACTGCCCGGGGGGGCCCTGGGCTTTAAGATTGCGCAATCCAGTTTGGCGATCCCCCCGCTCGAAAATCCATCAACAATGAAATGAAAAAATGTTGGGAGGGGGGCCCTTGGAGGTAATTGGCCCCAGGGCCTTTGCAAGTCATAATCCATCCCTGCATGTGGCTTGTTGAGCACGTTACTGTGGAGACTTCATGCTATTCTCTGCAGCATCCACACACAACTCACCATGCGTCCCACTGAGAGCGAACCACATTATAGTGACCATGAGGAAGTTACCCCATGTGACTCTACCCTCCCTAGCAACTGGGCTAATTTGGTTGCTTAGGAGACCTGGCTGGAGTCACTCAGCACGCCCTGGGATTCGAACTCACGAACTCCAGCGGTGGTAGTCAGCATCTTTACTCGCTGAGCTACCCAGGCCCCCCAGTAAATGTATTTAAACATATATTCAAAAATATTTACCCAAAGGGAGCACATGCACAGACCATGTTCTTCTGGAGCTAATAAGGTTCTAAATCAACTTCATACTGCTATAATAACCAACATTCGGGTAAAACAGAAGGAAGCACACACTTGTTGCTCTTGGCTCTTTAGCTGCAATAAGCCATATGAAACCAAACATTATCACAAATTAAGGCCAAAAAACAAAAAAAACAAAAACAAACAAACTGTCTGGATAATTTAATTTTACTTAAAGGTCTGCTTCTCAGTCAAAATCCGGTAGCATCAAATCTGTATTAATGCATCATATCTAGCAATATTTCAGTGAAGACTTTGAAACTACTGAGAAATTCCCTTTTTACCTCTAATATACAAATTTTTGATTCTTGACCTGTTTCTAGTCTCTGACAAAAACACAAGTGTGTGTGAGTTTGCTTTTATATTACAGTTCTATAAACAAAAAGTTAACTTCAAGAAAATTACATGCAGTTTAGAAAACATATGGCCAGTTATCTTGTCTCTTGTAACTCCTTTAACAAAAATTGTTCCAAAGGAAGCCAAAGTAGGATTAACTGTTGTGTGCTTCCAAGTAAAACAAACAGCGAAGCTTCCCAATATTGTTCTACTAAATATCAGCACTCTTGGAATTCCTCTTGTCCAGTCAATTTAGAGAACAGGAACTAATTGTTGTATAATTTTGTAAGTTATAAAAAATTAAAACAGTGTACAAATGGGTGGAAATGGGTGTATATGAGAACTGTTTTGAAGGTTTCTGTTGTTTTACTACCACTAATTGCCTGTGGGTTGTAGCTGTTATGGATTGCATTTGTACGAGATTAATTATGGTTGACAGTTCATCTATATGATGCAAAATGCAGCTTAAATAGTGAAAAGACTAATACAATCCGTGGCAAGAATAACATTAATTACTTTGCTGAGGCATTTTTTCCAGCTTCATTAGTCTATATCATCATATTAATAGACTTAAAAGCAATTAAAAGCAATAGATATAAAAGTTGAAAGTGCAGAATAGCAAGGGAGAAAGAGCGAATAACAAAGTGTGAGTGTAATTTGAGTCTACACAGATTGCAGCTGCACCAGTCCTGGCCTGTTCCGTGTCTTCCAAACCTCCAGACATCCCCCTCAGCCACACGTGCATGCACAAACACACACACACACACACATACACACACACACACACACACACACACACAAACACACACACACACACATCCACACACTCATACAGAAAGCCTAGCTCATGACCTGAGGGTTTTCATTCTTGACTCACACTAACCTTTCCTCTCTATCATCTCTCAGCCCCATGTACTGTACCTCCCAGGAAATACAAGACTTCAGTTACTTTCACACAGATGCCCGTTTGCATCAAACTATCCTCAATAAATTGTGAAGAAATAGAAGTTTAACAAAATTACCAAGTATCCACTCAGTAGCTGTAAGCATAACAGACTGGAAATGCATGATGCTTAAAGAGCCCATGAAATGGCTGGATGAGCTGTTTTCTTTCCTTTGTTGGCGTATTTCTTATTGAAACAGGATGTTGAGGTGGGACATATCATAGGGCTTATCCTTTTGTTTTAAATAACCAACTGCCTTCAGTTATGTCACAGACATTAAACGGGGGAGGGGCATTCTCATTCTGGTGAGTACTTATTGGATGGAAATGTGGACACGCCCGTGAGTGCAAGATCAGTCATCAATATTTTTGCTCAATTTTCCTTTAAATTTAAAATGTATTTTGTTAAAGGGATAGTTCACCCAAAAATGAACATTCTCTTATCATTTACTCACCCTCATGCCATCCAAGATGTATATGACTTTCTTTTTTCTGCTGAACACAAACAAAGATTTTTAGAAGAATATTTCAACTCTGTAGGTCCATACAATGCAAGTGAATGGGTACCAAAATTTTGAAGCTCCAAAAAGCACATAAAGGCAGCGTAAAAGTAATCCATAAGACACCAGTGGTTAAATCCATGTCTTCAGAAGCGATATGATAGATGTGGGTAAGAAACAGATCATTATTAAAGTCCTTTTTTTTTAACCATAAATTCTCCTCCCTTCCCAGTAGGTGGCGATATGCATGAAGAATGCAAATGAGAGAATTTTCATTTTTGGGTGAACTATCCCTTTAACTTTTAGGAGTAAACTAACATAAAGATGATCTCAAAACTAAAAGACATGGACTAAAAGCACAAAATCCTCTTGCTAATCTCTATCAAGTTTAGATATTGTTTTCTACTATACTTGACAGTTAACATGGTGCTTTAATTTTATGACAATGAAGTTGTTGTTTTTTGTTGTTGTTTTTTTAGATTTTCTGGTCAGCACTGAGGGTGTCAAGTTCAGAACAGCAGAACACTCACATAAAAAAACACAAACATTAACATCTCCTCAGACAATCAGCTCATCAAAGTGGTTGTCCTATATTGGCAAATTTAATCTAAACTCTATTGAGCAATGTATTTAAATGTTGATGTAAAGTGAAAAGTGAGTTTGAGTCTATGGATTATTATTAACTCACTATGTGGGGAACTTAAAAAAAGAAAGTCTACATACTTCAGTTATGCATATGTGGCAGAAATATTCTGTCCTTCTAAATCCAACTCCTCTACAGTATAACTAGAAAAAGAATTCATTTGGTGAAAAAAGCAGCAGTAAAACTGTGGGGACACACCCATGAACATGGCGGACATTGAACAGATTTTCCCCTCGCAGTAGTAAGAAAGGGGCAAACCCATGCTTATTCATTCTGAAATCTTCGTGATGTATTCAACATAGACATTGACAAAAGATCTTCCAGATATAATTCTGTTTTATCAAAGGGATTCCACACATTTAAATCCTTATGACCTCCTTATGAGCATAAGCAGAAAATAAAGGAAAGAAAAGACGATACAGGTCCTGTGTCTTTTTCCTCATTTCCACAGACTGTTGGTTTTGTGCATAGAAATCTAATTGAATGGAAAGTATAAATTTTTATTCTTTTTTGACCTGGCAAGTTCATTATAAATTCCAAGACTAGACTCCTTAATAGATCAAACTGAAAAGCCATTTCATACTAACAGTATAACATTTCTCTAAAGGTGGAAAGGTGTTAAAAGAAAAGGTTGACAATTTAATTCCTTCATTACAATGTGCATGTTGGTTTATAAACCAAAGTCATGAATATTAATCTTTGCTGAATATGAAGACTGCAGCTCTTTTTCTTGTTTCTTTTCACATGAATCGTCTGTTTTTCTTTGTTTAGGGAGAGCAAACGACAGAGGGAGGGAGAAGCAAAAAGAACTGGAAGGAAGGACAGGAGATTTTTACCAGATGCAGCGGTTTCACATTGGAGAAAGGCCAGTGAGCATGTACTCATGCTTAAGCTATTTCATGGGCAGCCCAATCACATGTGGGCGGGACATATAGTTACAGAGTTAAAAAACACCATCCTATTTTCAACAGATTGATAGCCACTCACAGGACAATGTGCAACTAGATGTAGCCATCTTTCAGATCTCTCCAGATGTATTTGATTGAGATGCTCTTTCAGATCTCTCCAGATCTGAGTGAGAGTTGAGACATTAAATTTAACTCATCACAGACATAATTCTGCAACAAGGAGTGCAATGTGAAAATGGTTAAATGCATTTTTATACTGAGCTATTTAGTAGCAACTGCCCTGCTTTCCATTTAAGAGTGCTGAGAGATGTTAGCACAGAAAACTGCATCTCACATTAACTGTGACTGCGATTTTCCATCGCAGGAGTTCTTGGAGAAGAAAGGGGGAGGGACGAGACAATGGCAGCTGGAAAAAATAAATTTGTCTGCAGTTCTCTGAGCTGGAATTTATGACATCATCAACACCTCTGAATGTAACAGAATGGATGGGCAACATAGAAACTGAACTCCATCCTAAAAACTTTCAAGCTTTTTAAATTGCAAGGGCAATCTCTGTCTGGTTGGTGCAGACCTTATTTATTTAAGGCAAAATCTCTTTCTGTTAAACTTCTTATCATGTTAACTTCTCCACAACACAAAGAAAAATAATAAAAACTATTGTAAGCTTGCTGTATGACTACATTTCTAATCTGTTTGGTGTTTCTTCATTCTTTGTTCAGTGGTGACATCACAAACATGTCGATGATGTAATGTACCAGACCAATTAGACCTCCCAAAAGGGACTTCAGTACCTTTGAGGCAAAGGTGTGGAAAAAATTAAGCTGTGCCTCTTAAAACTTGTGTGCCCTCCATATATCACGGATATAATGTCTTCCATGTGTCCTAAGGGCTTTTAATGGGCCTTAGAAATGACTTCCTTCACCCTGGGTCTGCATTTACAACTAACTAATCTTCCATCTAGCAAGCCGATAGTTGATAAACACCAACAAAGTTCTTTATCTCAAAACTTTTTGGACTTCTATTTACAAAAGCTAATCATGTGCCCTACATCAAAAAATCGAAAAGCTAGAAATAATCATTGTATTATTTTGCTATATATATATATATATATATATATATATATATATATATATATATATATATATATATATATATATTTTTTTTTTTTTTTTTTTATAAAAATTTCCATCAAATAGAAATTCAGTAACCTTTAAATAGTGTACACATTGTTAATTCAGAATAAATGTGAAGTATTTTATTGAAAATAATGTAGGGTATGAACTTTAAAAACTTTGTAAACAAAACTCATAATTTATAAACAATAGGCCTACAGCTTGGTAAATGGTAAAAGTAACTACATTTGCTTTTGAACTAATTTTATACTTAGCAAAGATCAGCATAAATATAATAAATAAATCTTCTTTAAAGCATTTGTTTAAATTTTTTAAAAAAAGATATGATTGTTGCAATAAACTAACTAACTAACTAACTAACTAACCTTCCTTGCAAGCTACTTGTTAAAGAGATAGTTCACACAAAAATGAAAATTCTCTCATGCCATCCCAGACTTTCTTTCTTCTGCAGAACATAAATGAAGATTTTTAGAAGAATATTTCAGGCCTGTAGGTCCATACTTTGCAAGTGAATAGTGACCAAATGTTTGTCTTCAGAAGTGATATGATAGGTGTGGGTGAGAAACAGATCAATATTTAAGTCCTTTTTTACTACAAATCTCCACTTTCACATTCAAATCCTTCTATTTTGTTTTTGGCGATTCACATTCTTTGTACATATCACCACCTACTGGGCAGGGAGGAGGATTTATAATAAAAAAGGACTTAAATATTGATCTGTTTCTCACCCACACCTATCATATTGCTTCTGAGGATGTAAATTTAACCACTGGAGTCGAATGGATTACTTTTATGCTGCCTTTATGTGCTTTTTGAAGCTACAAAATGTTGGTACCCATTCATCTGCATTGTGAAGACCTACAGAGCTGAGATATTGATCTAAAAATCTTTATTTGTGTTCAGCAGAAGAAAGAAAGTCGTACACATTTGGCATGGCATGAGGTTGAGTAAATGATGAGAGAATTTTCATTTTTGGGTGAACTATCCCTTTAAAAAGTGATAAGAGGATATGATTACTAGCTATCACTAACAAACTAACTAACTAACTAACTAACTAACTAACTTAATTACAAATAAATATATAAATATAATTAATCTTCCAAGGAAGCTAAAATATGTGAAAAACTGTTAAGAGCATATGATTATTACTTACAATAATTATACTACTATTGCTTAGTCACATATGCCACATGAGCCCATAGTTATACAGTACTTTCTGTAATCATACCACCTGGTTCTTTTAATTTGAAGCTGCTAATAGCATCCTGGATGCCTTGCTTTAAAGATTCTGCCATGTTCCATATTTTCAGTTAAATTCCCCTCCTCTTCTTCATACCCAAGAAAGGGCCTACAGGACAATCCATCAAACCTCACACCTCTCATGAGCTCCAAAATTTACTGAGATCTGAGAATGCCATGCCACGTAGTGTATTTGTGTTTATCCTTAATTGTTTTTGTAGTCAAATACCCACATGCACATAAAAAAATGCTTAAAGAAGATTTTTAGTCCAATATGACAAATGAAAATGACAAATGATGACTTACTAATGATTTACTAAACATATAAAAACTTGTATTATTATTTACATTATACACACCATATGACTATTCCTGTAGCTCTAGCATGGTGCTAGCAACACCAAGATCATGGGTTCGATTCCCAGGGAACACAAAAACTGATAAAATGTACATTGAATGCACCATAAGTCACTTTGGATAAAAACATCTGCCAAATGCATAAAAACGTTTAAAAAAAAACATATTTACTCATGTTGGACAGATCTGCAGGAAACAGTAAAGAACTGAGATTCTTCCCTTTTTCCAAGTACAGCACATTTGGCCAATGGCACTGTTTTATCCGGCCAGCAAAATTAAATGTTTAGATTCCAGCAACAGACAAGCTGACCTGGAGAGGGGGAAAGACCAGGGAGAAAAAATGAAAAAAGCATGAGATACGAAAATGAGTAGGAGTGGAGAGCTTGAGGGGTCTCATATGTTGCTTCGAAACTCACTGAGATTGGAGAAGGACTGAGAGAATAGCTGTTAAAAATGACCAAAATTATGTGCTAGTCTTCCTCCACAGACTGACACAATGGAAAATGTGATGTTGCAGACTGTTAAGTATGTGGAAACTTCACGTTACAGGCAGGAGGTTTATGAACACCATCGGAAAATGTCAAAAATCTTAAAGGGGAAAATAACCCTGAAATGTGAGCCATAAACTAAACAAGACAAATGATAAACATTTGATTTGAACTCTATCAGCTTAGTGAAATTTATGTAAATGTACAGACTACCACTCAGAAATGGAAATTCTGTCATTACTCATCTCGTGTTGTCCCAAATCTGTATGACTTTCTTTTTTTCCAAGGAACTCAAAAGAGATGTTAAGCAGAATGTCAACCTCAGTCACCTCATACACCACTTTCATGTGTATACATACAATGAAAAAGAATGGTGACTGAATGGTAACTATTGCCTGTGTGCCATTTTAAAAGGGTGTTGAATCTTGTTTGAGGAAGAGTGTTAATTTTACCACAGGCTAAATAACCGTTAAAGGCACAGTCGTAAGCTAGGCCTGTTAAGAAGAGTTTTGTTTGGACAGTAGGAGTCTCATTGTAAACAGGTGGCTGATAGTGCTACCTTCTTTCTCCAAACTCACCTAATTTGGTTATTGCAATGGTTCAATTATCATATTTTTACAAATAAATTCTACCTGGACTTAAAACCCACTTTGGTATCGTAGTAAGGTCATAATCTTAGTGAAAACCATAAGAGCATATGCTAAAGAAAATGTTAACCTAACAATGTGCTTCATGTGTTTAACATCGGAATTAACTGGTTTGATTAAAGTAAAAAAATAACAAATTTCAGGGTTAGATCAAGCAGAAACGCTCCTTATGGTAACAATTGCAGGATAACACTTTTTACATTGTAAGAGCATAATCTAATGCTGTATGAAAAGATGCTGAAGCAAAGCACTCAATTATTTTTGCCAGTTTAGTGCATCACAGATCAAGCATACAACACAGTGAAATATATACAGTAGCTTACTATATTAACTCATTTACTGTAGATTATACTTCATAGAAAATATTTATTTGTGGTGCTTGCGGAGCAAATTGACCAGCCTATTGACGACACCTGTGCTATGACTTTTCTAAGTGGTTGGGGGTACGGTGCACCCCTGGGGGGCAAAAAAACGTCCCAAATATGTCCCATAGGCATACTATGGCAAGGGTCTAGCCCATGAAAACAATTGTTTTTTCCTACTATGACAAGATACTGAAATTTGTGGGATCATATCTCCCAATCAGAATGTCGTAGAGACATGGGGGCAGGCTCATTTCAATCGGGCTGCCAATCGGTCTTTAAAGATCATCTTGGAAATGGCATAGCCATGCCCTAGCAACCATTTACGGTACCCTAGAAACAGCCCCATAGACTTCCATTCAAAATGGCTCAGAAGGATATCTTCAGAACAGAATGTTGTAGACACTTGGGGCTTGGCTCTTTTGAGTCAGATTAGTAATCAGCCAATAAGAATCTCTCTAGTCACTGGCTAGCCACGCCCTAGCAACCATTTAGAGCACCCTAGCAACCAGCCCTTTTGACTTCCATTAAAAATGGCTGAGAGGGATATCTTTGGATCAGAATGTACTACAGACATGACAGCTGGCTTATTTCACTTGGGTGAGCAATCAGTCTTCATGTATCCACTTGAAAAACTACTTAGCCATGCCTTAACAACCATTTTGAGCACCCTAGCAACCATCCCCATTGACTTCCATTCAAAATGGCTGAGTGTGATATCTTCAGATCAGAATATCCTAGAGACATGAGAGTTAGCTTGTTTTAATTGGGTGAGCAATCACTCTTCAAGTATCATCATGGAAACTACTTAGCCATGCCCTAGCAACCATTTAGAGCACCCTAGCAACCAAACTCCATTGACTTCCATTTTAAATTGCTTCGATGGGTATCTCAGGATCAGAATATCATAGAGACTTCATTGTTGGCTTGTATGACTCAGGACAGCAAGCAGCCTTCTTAGTATCACCCTGACAACTGCCTCGCAACCACATGAGCTTACCCCAGCAACCAAGTAGTAAAACACATATCTGCACCAGAACATTGTAGAAACTTCCTGTTTGGCTCGTTTGACTCAGTGTCATGTTAGCAAAACCTAGCAAAGTGCTAAAAACATGCTAGCATCATGATAACACATGTTAGCAACACATAGTGAAATGCTAAAATATGTTTAAAAACATGCTAGCATCCTGCTAACTCATGCTAGCAGTGCCTAACGAAGTGCTAAAACATGCTAGAATCATGCTAACACATGCTAGCAATGCCTAGCGAAGTGCTAAAGCATGAAAAAAATGCTAACATCATGCTAACACATGCTAGCAACGCCAAGTGAAGTGCTAAAACATGCTAAAAACATGCTAGCATCATGCTAACACATGCTAGCAATGCCTAGCTAAGTGCTAAACATGCTAAAAACATGCTAACATCATGCTAACACATGCTAGCAATGCCTAGCTAAGTGCTAAAAACATGCTAGCATCATGGTAACACATGCTAGCAATGCCTAACGAAGTGCTAAACCATGCTAAAAACTTGCTAGCGTCATGCTAACACATGCTAGAAACACCTAGCGAAGTGCTAAAACATGCTAAAAACATGCTAGCTTCATGCTAACACATGCTAGAAATGCCAAGTGAAGTGCTAAAACATGCTAGAACATGCTATGTGACGAGTTTTGCCATGGCAAGCACCACTTCGGGAAATGTACCTATCTAGTTAATAACTTCACTCTCTCAGGAAATCTGTTTGGTGTATGTGTTCCTTGAAATTTGCCATAAATGACAAAATGTTCATCATTTGCCAATCATTTTTGGCATTGCTATACTTGAACTCAGCTGTTTGATTATAATCACTCATTCTTTCCTTAAATTACAGAGTACATGTTTTTTGGTGATTGCTATTGTGGAAAGCGATGATTTGAATGCTTTTTATCATGTTTAATTAAAGGGATAGTTTACCCAAAAATGAAATTTTCTGTCATCTCACCCTTGTTGTTCCAAACCTGTGTGGTTTTTGTTCTTCCACAGACCACAAAAGGAAAAGTTAGGCAGGATGTTCGTGCTGCTCTTTTCCATACAATGAAAGTAAATGGTGACAAGGGGCTGTCAAACTCCACAATTCACAATACAGCACCCTAAAAGTACCATCACAGGACTCCATACAACTTCGACGCTCCACTCCAAGTCTTCTGAACTCATATGATAGCTTTGTATGAGGATCAAACCAAAATTTTAAGTAGCCATTCTCTAACAATATTCTGCCCCGCCGTAATTCTCAGATCTCATTTGTGCATGTATTTTCAAACCTAATTAAGTTTTTGCATGGAGACCTGTTTGAGTCAAAAGTTTAGAGTTTCTAGTTTTATCTGATATACCACTTTTAAAATCTGAGCGATTTATCGTGAAATAGCATGCTGTTAAACACAATGACCCCTATAGTGGACAATATTCATTTGAAATCATATATTTACTGTGCATTTTTACATTGAGAAAAATGTTTTGCTTTCAGAGGCTTGGTATGGAGTTAGGATGAAAATAAGCATTTCAAACTGTTCTAAGACCAGGGCAGACAGACAGCACACTGGAAGATAAGTCAATCACTAAATAGGGAGCAAGGGTGCAAGGGACCATCCTATAGATTTCCAATGCAGCTAAGTGCATTCACTCCTAAAATCCAACCAAAATTTCAATTTCAGGCTGCAGATTATGTTTGGACCACTCAACATGTTAGGCAGACATAGGACAATGGTAATCAGTACATAGTAGGGATGTGCCCGAAGCCGAATACCTTATTCGGAAAGGCATGAATAATGACTTCAGAATGAATAACGGATTCATTCGAATAATATAAAAATATTTGTATGACTGATTATCCAAGAGGCACAAGGACAAAGCAACATTTTAAATAAACATATACAAAATTACAAATCATTTATGAATCTGTGCAGCCAATATTTCTAAAGTGCAAACTTTATGAAGCGGTCATAACTCCGTTTGCAGTTTCTGTTAATTGTGTGGGTCTGGAGCTTGTCAAGTGTAACGTTAATTAAGATACGACATCATATACACTTTCCACTTGAAATGTCTATGTTAATGTATTACATGATTCACACGTGATTCTCATGTATTTATTTATAGCCTAAAGCTGAGCACGATGTTAAATTCCTGACCTGAAGTGATTTAACGTCGGAGCTTGTCTTTCCATCTCTTAAAGTTGACCACATTTATATCCACATGAGCGATTAAGCTTATTAACTGGTTAAGACTTTATTCTGGAAAAAAAGTTAAAATGCTCCATAAAGGTTTAAATGCTCCATATGTTCTCTATATTCTATTAGGAATATTCCTCCTTATGTAAAACGAAGAAACTGAAATATGCTCCGTCTTTTTTTCTTCTTCTTCTTTAAATTGTGCTACCTCTGGTAAGGCGCAATATAAATTTAACATTATTATTATTATTATTATTATTGTTATTATTATTTAACTAAATAATGGTGTCTTTTCGTAAAAATTCCTGATAGACTTATGGGACTTTCACCTGTTTTTAGTCTATATTGATTTTATTTTAATTAATTTTAATGTTTGAATTTGTATTTATTATTCACTGCAAAATGTGTGCTTGACATTTCACATTTTGCTTGACACCTGCTGCCTCCAGAAAAATGTTGGTATACATGCACAGACAAATGAAAATTCCAGATTTCATGCAGATATTAATATCTGAAATACCAGGAGAAACCAAAGTTAACAACATATTCCACAGTTAATGTGGCCTACAAATTCAGCTTCATCTGGTAAGAAAAAGAATAAAATAGTCTTTTTTTAAATTCTAGTTGTATAATAATAAATAATAATAATAATAATAATTATTATTATTATTATTATTATTATTATTATTATTAAATAGCTATTATTATGAAAAGGCATATTTTATTAATAGAAACTATAAATGTAAGAGTAACATTTAAAAATGGGCATTTTATTTAGTTTTGAGGCACTTCCTGTTTAAGCCCCGCCCACATCCGGTTCTAGCCGAATTTAGAGACAGATACAGATAATTTTGTCATATGAACAGATGCAGATACAAATACAGATAATGGCTTCGCTGCACACCCCTAATACATAGATTCAGAATTAATATAGTATAATTTTATTTCAATATGGTTGGCACTGATTGGATGATGTTGGCCATTACTTAGAATCAGCATTAATTATGCTAATATCTGATGTAATGTCTGTAACGTCTCAAAAACATGAATAACCAACACTCCTGGAAAAATAATAAACAATTTGATTTTAATAAATCTGACTTTCTATAGCTTGGTATTATTTAACATTTCACAGTTTAGTCCCGCTGTCCACATATGTGGACATACATTTTTAGGAAAACTATTTACTCTAGACATTTTTTTTTTTTTTTTTTTGCATGATTATTAGGTGCTACCAGTTACAAATCAAAAAGGGAATTTGAAAATGCAATAAATGCAATACATGCAAAATAGAACAGACCACAATTCCTCCTCACAAAAAGAAAAAGTTTAGAGTTGGGGTCGGACATGTGAGAGTGCTCTCTTTTTTTCCACAATGTATTGGCCCTCCTTCACCATAACTCATGCATGCAACAGTTTCTCCTACTGCTTACATGTGAGCTCAGGCTCCACTAAGAGCTGTGTGTGGGGGTTTTGGGCACGGTGAAAGAACTGAGGACTTCTGGGCTCTAAATGACTGATGCTCTGGTCGTTCTTGAATAAAACAATCAAGTATAAGATTGACCCAAAAATATTATAGACTTGAGATGCTTGCTTGCCTGGCTGTTAAAAAAGTGAGACAATGGAATTTGACTTGGAGAACATCATGGTGGAATGTTAAGTGGAAATGGCCAGGCAGCTACATTTTCCATATTGGAAAAGAAGTTAGCCCATCCTCCTCTTGAAAAACGAACCTATGAGAATCATTTCTTTGAGAGGGCAAGAGTTTATTTATTTATTTTTTAATGGGGCTAGGGAAGGTTTCGCATTCATGTGATGGGATACAATTTGCAAATAGCACAGTTTCTGTTCTCTCATTTCATATGATTAAAGGCGGAGCCATGATAAACAGTTTCCCCCCCCTTCACAACCGACAGCTGCGAGACGGCCAATCCGCTGTAGGCACCCTGTTCTTTCATTGGCATTCACGTTGTCTTTGCTTCGCACACTGATGGAGACCACAGGACCAAAGAGCTGTAATTGAGTGTGTTTATAGTAGTGGTATATTGGTGCCTGGTGAAGTTGGCAGTAAAGCTAGCAATACTCAACATCCTGTGCTTTTTAACATTTTAACACTTTTGTCTTCTTTTGCTGTAAGTGTTTGAGGTCTTAACTTCAGAAAGTCTTTCCACTTGCAGTTTTGTCTTGCTGCAGCAGACCAAGAGTGAGTTTCCCAGATGTGTAATGATATACTGCACCGCATTTGCCCTTTTTCAGAGTTGGAGGGGAAGGGAGGTGGAAGAGAGAGACAGAGAGAGAGAAAGAGAGAGATAGTCCAGACAGCTGGACTCACTTAAACTATTCCTCATGTGTGCTGTTATATGGAAAAGATTTCACCGTTTGCCTTCACTAAGGCTGTTTTGGCTTAACCATTTAATGGCCAATTCACATGCAGAATTCAGCTTTACCTGGGCATGGTCAAATATACTCTATTCAGCTTATATTTTTGGACATTGAAGACTTTGCTCATTAAGTGCATTTGAAGATCAGTGATTTACTAGGAATGCATTATATGTGAAATTATATGTGAAAGATATGTATATTTATGGTTAATCAGTTTCAGGAATATCTCTGGAATTGTACACAGTTATGTTTCCTGGTTATATTATATTATATTATATTATATTATATTATAATTCTCTAGACAAATAATTGTATATTCCTTCAAACTGTGCAAATTAATCTCAAAGTCTATTCTAAATGACCTTTTCGGTATTGACAATTTGGTCTTCCTAGACAACAAATATTATTTTTATACAGTGATATTTATATTATAAAGTGCTTATATGTTGGTGTTATCATTTGTTTCATGTCAGCTCTTGAATAAATAAAATATTCGCAGCAAAAAAGGGAGAGAAAAGTGTCAATTGATACTAAGATTCAAATGGATCTCTCAAATACAAATTTGTTTGCAGAGCAAAAAAAATGCTTAACCTTACGAGTAAATATATATCGAACATCAACTTTTCTTTTATTCTACTATATGAACTTTGTGCTGGACAGCTGCTTACTGGTCTTAAAAGGTATTATATGTTATATCTTTACTCTCAAACCACTGCAGACCCATCCACCAATTTGACTGGCTGTGCACTCCTGTGACATTGTGCTTGTGTATTTTTATACCTCTTATTATGCCTTTGCTGACCAGACTGAGTCATGTGGACACGGAATAAAACTTATTATGTGTTAGGCAGAAGCAAGGGTGGTTCCCAGCTCTGATTTTCTCTTCTTTTAAGAAGTCAACTCTCTCTGTGCATCTATTTGTCAGATGACAGTGCCAATGAGTGTGTTTGAGTTTAATGCATCCTAATGGCAATTTTGTCAGTTGATATTCGGGGTCTACATTCTGTCTCTTCATCTACCTCCATATGTTGTATCATGTCTCTCATATTCTCCGGTTCCTTTCCCCATTATTCTGGCAGAGGCCTTAAACTCTTCACCCATTCCCTTCAGTAAGGCTGTGAAACTGTGGGCATGTGTGGTATATGCTGTCTATCACACAGTCAGATTCAGAGCCATATGTGGCACATTGCACAAGTAAATTAGATCATTTAATTTAATGTTTTACTTATACTTTTTTCAGCATTTTATACATAAATATAATATAATATAATATACTGTAATGGCAGGCCACTGTAAAAAAAAAAAAAATGAGTTTGAAGCATCAGCCATTTGCAAAATCTTTAGAGTTAGAGTTGTGGAGTGGTACCATTCAAATCTGGGGGGAAAAAAAATGTTTAATGGCAATTGAGAAAAACAATGCTATCTGTAAAGACCAGCTAAGACAAGCTTGAATTTCCATTTGGTGGTTAGTGCTGGTTTTGTGCTGGTTTAGATGGTGGATATTGCATTGCTATTAACCAGTAAAACTAAGCTAGAGAGCTTGTCGAAAACCAAGATCTTTCTGGAGAGGCTGATTGACTGAGGAGGTCTTGCAGGATAAGCAAAGAAGCCTAATGGAGACACCAGCACTCCAGTATCCCATGCTGGTTTTTAGCAGTTATAATGAGAAGACAAATCTATAATGATGTTCTTTAGCTCAACTCATAGTTTTCCTAGTTTAACTGGTAGAGCATTGCACTCGCAACACTGATGTCATGGGGTCGATTCTCAGGGAATGTGTGTATATGAATAGTTTGATTGCATATGATTGGATAAAAGCACCTCCCAATTGCATTTGTAATACAATGTCCCAAAGTAGAGCAACGGGCCATTCATTGGCAACTTAACATTATTTCTTAAAGTGGCAAAAACAGCATTGGTAGCACTTATGTATCATATAGTAAGATTTACTCTTATTTCTGTTGCACATTTTTTTCTCTTTTCATATGGAAAGGTCATCACCGCAGAGTCCAAAGTCAGGAAAAAGAATATCAGCCTTGGAGAGTAGCCTGTAATTTGAAAACCTCAGTCTACTTTCTTTCTTTCTTTCTTTCTTTCTTTCTCTCTCTCTCTCTCTCTCTCTCTCTCTCTCTCTCTCTCTCTCTCTCTCTTTCTCTCTCTCTCTCTCTTTGTGTGAGTGTGTCATCTTCTCAGTGAAATAAGGTCTAAATTATGGGCGTGTGTGCTCCTCCTTCTTAATGACCTACTGTCTACCATTGCTTTCTCAAAGATAGGATAATTTACATGCCACACCAGCAGTCTAGCTCTCCTGCTACTCACCCACAGTGTCCATGTATCCCATGTTTAAGCTATAATCCATTAGACGCACTATAAAACCATTAAAATACTTACCCAAATGTTTTAATAGAAAATGATATAGTCAACAGTTAGATGTTTTATAATTCATCATTTTTAAATATTATAAATGTGCATACATGTGTGTGCAATTTGTATTTTACAAATATATTACATATACTGTATAGTCAAGACTATCAAAACAAATAAACGTTTACACGCCTGTATGGAATTCTTAATCCTGATTAATCAAACTCCATGACGTTTGGTCACAAAACGTGATGAGAACCAATGAGGTTGGATGTTTTCAACATAGCAACCATATTCAATTTATGCATTTTATTGATATGATTTGATTTGAGAGAGAGAATAACGACTTAAATTGTGATCATATCACTTCAGAAGACTTGGAATATACTGTAAGAGTCATAAACATTGCTAGACTCTATTTATGGGGGGCTCAGTAGCCACTTTTCCACTGTCAGGCCAGTGCGAGTCAGGGCTGTCAACTGGCTAGCCGGGGCCAATAGCCTCATAGCCCAAAATCGATCTGCATTCCCACTATCGGGCCAATAGCCCTGCAGCGTTGCCCTAAAACCCATCCTTAATACACTACCCTGGTGCCTACGTCACACACTCCGCCCATTTCACAAGCAAGAAGGAAGCTCAAGCTGAGGTATCATGTTATATATTTATATAGAATATCGAGTTTATATAGTTTTGTAAACATTAGCTAGCTAGCTAGCAAGATAAGTTAGCGTTGACAACTAAACGATTGTAACTGCCATGGTGTCCGGAGTGGTCTCTCTACTAACAGCGGGATGATGCCAAGTTAGGCGAATCGCCATCTTTGACAGTGACCCTGCCTCACACCCCAGTTGGCCTTGTCAGGCCCAAGTGTAATCAGCCATGGCCCCAAGAAAGCACCGAGGTGGCACAATGAAGGCTCAGAACTGACACTGGGAATGCAACTAACACGCCCTCATTTGGCCCGATAATGGAAATGCGGCTATTTGTCACTTGGCGAGAACACAAGAGCCCGCCTTGGCAACAGAATTATTTTTTCTGTCATGTTTGATGTGCTTTTTCAGTTCTCAGAGCCATTAACTAAGAAGAGAATCCTGTCAGTGAAGGGATTAACGACCTCCTGCTGGCAGACGCTAAAGGCCAAAGTATACTTCGATTGTCTGCATTGGTGATCACTCTGCCCACAGTATGCTTGACACAAATTTTGTCATCAGCATATTCCGCACGGACTGTCAGCGTGCGGCCCAGATTTTCTCGACATGCGGACAGTTCTCATATGTGCGTATTGTTTGCGCATGCTCCTGCAGTTGACTGTATTAAAGAGTATCTCAAAGCAGTTGTAGTGCACTCTGTCTCTCACCTGCTGTCATTAACTCGTGACTCTAGTCTTTTTAATTTGTTCACCAAAAAGATTAGTTCAGATTCGTTCACTAAAGCCGGCGTCACAGAAGCCAATTTTTCTAGTGATTATTTAAATGAAGCTTGCACCTGATAATCGCTGGAATGAAATCGGCTCGTGTGACGCAGGCTTTAGTGAAAAAATCTGTTCAAACTATTCCTTTAAAATGTTTTATAAAATAAAATTGACTGACTGACTGTACATTATGCCTGACATATCCTTAACGAATATTGGCAAATCATCTTTGTGAATGTGATTATTGAAATGGTGATTCATTTTTACTGTGAAGCCAATGGCACACCAATAACTAATGGAGATGCAAGCCAAATTTGGACAGTTTCCTTCATTAAACATTCTTTGTCTGACACCAGAAAGCATCACTGCTGTATGTCACCAGATTGTGTAGAAAGGATGAACAATTACTGCTCTATGCCAGCACCACCTACAGTCAAAGAGAGGGTAGCTTGTTTAGATGCAGGGTTCACTTAGGATGCCTTGCTTGGGCGTGTCTCCTTTAACTTCAGGAATGACAGATCTTTATAAACTCTCCTCAGGAGAAGCACTCATTCAAGCCATCTTGAAAAAGAGTGTGCATAGGATCTTTAAAACTAAACTGAAGCAAAGTTTTTTACACACCATGAACTTTCCAAATATGATTCAAATATAAAGAAGTAACAGACACCTTGTGTTTTCACAACTCCCTTTTTTGACCAAATAGATTATTTATTTATTTATTTATTTATTTTTTTTTTTTATCTAATCCCAAACCCTTAGGCATTCTCTTGGTCACCACAAAGACTATAGTTTACTTGTCAATGTGTTTAGTTTACAAATGATTTTCACACTTGTCTCTGCTGGCATTAGATTCAAGTTGTGACAAACTCACTGGTATGATAGACTTGTAGTGATCATGTTGCAGCTAGCTGGCAGGTGTACTGTGTATAAACTCTGACATGAGGCTTTTTGTGGTCCATGTGCCTCTGGATGTAGAGAAATCTGAGACAGGGAAACTGGGTTGAGCCCACAGCCAATCACAAGCTGCCTGAGCTAAGCACATCTGGAATCCAGCAACATACAACACTAGCAAACCATGCACAGTCTGGAGCCCTCGATGGAAAAAGGAAAGTTGTTCAAAATGGCTGACAATAAAAGCTAAAGAACATCTGAAAGAAAGAGATCTCAACCACTATTTGATCCATCTAATATCATTCAATTGGACATCTTATGAACAAACTAACCATCTAAACCTGTTCCAGAACCATTTTGAAGCTCGAGAGCCTTTTAAAATGAGTAGGATTATTTAAATTCCAAACTTCAGCTTTTTTATGCACAATATGACACAATATGACAAACTAGCATCATGCTACTACCAAGCATTTTTGTACATTTCATTTAACATAACATGGGTGGGGGGGGGGGGGGGGGTTGCGCGCCCATGCCTAAGTCTGCCACTGTTGCTGATGATAATGGAATTTTGGTCAAATACAAGCTATTTTCACGGTGTCAAAATTTACAACATGCATCAAATGGTTGTTGATATACATAAATGAATATGACCGAAACGACAAGCGCTAACAATTAGCTGTATTTAGAAAAAAGATGAAAACCAGCCATTCACTACGGAAACCGTAATCTCCTCCGCCATGTTGAAAGTTTGTGTCTCCTGCTATCTCGGAAACTTGGGTATAAAAATGATCTCAGAATTTCCCTGTTATAATTACGACTTGAGTGGTTGTTCATGTGCAACATCTTGAGTGGGAAACTTGTATTTACGATAATTACGATTGCACGTGAAGGCAGCACAAGACCGCGCTGTTTAAAGTTGTTGTTACAAAACCCTGGGACAACTTTAGTTACTTTGAGTAGGTTTCTCATGTATTGTGCTTCTTGAATATTTCCCATATTTTATAGTTTTACTTTTATTCATGTATGTTTTCAGTTAAGTGTTATTCTTTGAGAAACTGTGGTATTCATCAAAAAGTAAAAAATATGTCTTGCTCTTACAAACAACATAAGGCCAGCTGAAAAGTTAACCAACGAAAGGATGAGCAGCATATTAAAATTCTAGAATCGGTTAGGCAGTTTGTTTAAGACTGGACAGTTTATTTGACTTGAAAACAGTCATAAATGTAAAAAAAAAAAAAAAGAATATTAGGGGGCCAATTACACTGTTCTCTCAGTGTATCTATTGCTGTCTGTAGCTCATTTTTGCACTCTGTATTGCATAGGTTGTCCTCAAATAAGCTTTAAGGTTATCTTACTCTTTCTCTAATTATTTCCTACATTTACAGTAGAACAATAAAGTGTGCATTGTTTGCATGAAGATAAATTGAAAAACAACACACACTCAAAGTTCTTAAATTAACTACTGTAATGCAAGTGATTTTACCTCTGTTTGGGTCAAATGTAAAAGAAATAATGCTTCTACTTCTACAAGATTTTTTTTGGTAAATTGTCCACCTATTACAATATCACGATCATGAATCATGGCAATTATTGTATGAAGTCAGAAACAGCACAAGTATCTTTCATCATCTACTTCACCTACTTCACTACATGAGCAATGATCTTGTATTTTCCTCAAGTCTCTTTTGAAAGTGCTGAATTCCATGTTTGACTGAACATGCTGCAGTGCCTGGCCATCTTTGAAACACATTTGCTCTTATATGCTCCTCCCCTTCAATGCTTTCCCTGCTTTAACTACAAGCAAGTTGCCTGGACATTCCAGCAATGACTAATATTTTTCTGGCACAGAGAAGTAAAGCCAAATGGAAATGGAATGGTGGAGCCGCCATTTTAAAAAAGCTTGTTTTTCAGCTTCGTTGGGCCTAATATGTACACTTTTTATTTACAATACATTTGATTTTCCACAAATGATTGACTTAAAAGTATAGTTCACCGAAAAATAATTCATCTCTCATTTACTCACCCTCATGCCATCCCAGATGTAAATTACTTTCTTTCTTCCGTTGAACACAAATGAAGATTTTTAGAAGAAGATTTCAGCTCTGTAGGTCTATACAATGCAAGTGAATGGCTACCAAAATTTTGAAGCTCCAAAATGCACATAAAGGCAGCATAAAAGATCAATATTTAAGTCCATTTGTACCATAAATTCTCCTCCCTGCCCAGTAGGTGACGATATACATGAAGAATGCAAATTGCCAAAAACAAAAGAAGAACAATGTAGAAGTGAAAGTGGAGATTTCTAGTTAAAAGAGGACATAAATATTGATCTGTTTCTCACCCACCCCTATCATATCACTTCTGAAGATATGGATTTAATCACTGGAGTCGTATGGATTACTTTTATGCTGCCTTTATATGCTTTTTGGAGGTTAAAATTTCTGGCCACCATTCACTTGCATTGTATGGACCTAAAGAGCTGAAATGTTCTTCTAAAAATCTTTAAATGATTCTCCAATAATACGAACTAACGGAATTGTTTACACATTAATGAAAGTTTTGTCATCATGTTCTCACCCTCATGTTGTTCCAAACCCATATGACCTTCTCTTTTGTAGTTTACATTTCAGACTGTTCCTCACACAAAGCTGTTGTATAGCTTCCGAAGACTTGAATACAAGGTACAAGTCATATGGACCATTTTTAAGATGTTTTATAAAAAGTATGGTGCTTTTATTGTCACTTTTCTCATTCTTCATGTGTGTGTGCTCTAAGAGTCCTGCTGAGGACTCTTATTAAGCACTCAAAGTCTATGAACATTCCCATCCTGTCCAATTAACTACTAAAACAGTGGGTGGGCTGTAACAGACAACTGCAGTTTATTAAAGTGAACGAAAGCATGCATGCTTGCACATCATGGCCAGTTATCACTATTGTAAGCATAGTGAGTTTATGTGTGTGAGCCTGTTTCCATCTGTTCACAAGAAGCATATGAGCTATCTTGCAACTTCTTATAATAGTGCCACTTGCAGTAAACTGACAACTGAGTATTACTGTAAAATGCATGGCAAGAGCTTGTTGTTGAGACTGTGGTCAAAGCAGCTGATGCTCTTCTTTAATTCTGGAACAGTAGAGTCGATAAAACATAAACATTGTTAATGATGCAATCCTTGAAACCAGATATTGTGCTGGTTTTGTGAGGAATTTCATATTGAATAAAAAAGCCCTACACTGAAGATCACAGTAAAAATGTGTTTCGGTGGGTAATAAGGGTGTACACTTTTAAAACTCCACATTCTGCAGCATGTTAAGTGGCTGATTCTGACTTGCAGACATGTCTGGTCCTGTGGCCTGAGCTGCACTGAGGAGGGAAGGATCTGAAATTAGATCTCTCACAGCAGCATTTAGTCTTTTGTCCATTCACTAAAAAGTGTATCTATCAAATTAGCTATGGCAAAGATCAATGCAAAAGTTTAAAAAAATGAAGAAAGAAGCCCTGAGGCTAACAGATTGGCCTGTTAAAATGCCTACCCTGGTTGGTTGAGCAAAACTTTACTTTAGAAGCAGAAAAAAAAAACTGATTGCATCCTCTATAAGGCTATAGAGAGTATGCTGACGATCTGTTGAAAAAGCAGAGTGCCTCTGTAAACTTTCAAAGCAAAATGTCTTAAGGGGTCGTTCACACCGAACTATATATATATATATATATAAACTAAAAAAAAAAAGACAAAAGCGCACGCTGGTACATTGTGAAGATGCGTCAAATGCTCAAATGCGTAAACACTATCCAGACACAGAACCCCTGCAAGACCCGTCCATCCATCCCACATGAGTTCAGAGCCATTGAAAAGCCTGAGAAAAATGGAAAGCTTTTCTCTTTTAAATCTCGACCATGTCCACGTCCTCAAAAGAATGGATCTAATTAAAACGTTGCACTCGTCATCATTGTCAGAGCATTGCCAAAGTCTCCGAGAGAAGGCAGGGATGAGGGCAGTGCTAGGATGAGAGTCATATAGAGTCTCTCTCTCCCATTGGTTTGGGGCCTCACTCTGGACACGCAGTCAAGGGAACCTCCTGCCATATAAATAGGGCTGGTTGGTCTTTATTAATCTAGCATCACGGCAGCAGGTTCCTGCTAAGTTTGGAGTTTATACCACAACTGTATGCCTGCTCGAAGTAGTTAAAAAAGGGCACTGCAGCACAAGGAGTCTGCATGTCGGTTTAGACATGCTCAGCTTTGTGGATACCCGGATTCTGTTGCTGCTTGCAGTGACTTCATACCTAGCAACATGTCAATGTAAGTTTGATATATATGTTTTTGTTTTGTTTTTTTTCTTACCAAGGACCTTAAGGCTTTTTTTTTATTATTTTTTATCTCTGCTACAACTGGATTTGGTTGAACTTGGCTGGGAATTTACCTCCAGGGAAAGCTAGAGCTACATCTGAAGAATTGAGGCGTTTCCTTTGGCTTTCCACAGTAAAATCCACCGGATTTTTAAAAGGATTCTTCATGATCTGTGGATGTTTTCATCTGTTGCGCTTGAGAAATGGAAGCACAATGCATAGTTATCAAGAAGTTGCCAGATGCTGAGATGAAAATATTTCAAATGTAGATTAATTAAGCACAGCTGGTAAAAATATGTGTATTCTTACAGACTAGGTTAGGGCGCTGTAACCCATCTTTGTCCCATTCTCCAGCAGAATGTTTTTTTTAATTATAGGAGTTTGTCAAATCTGCCCCCTGCTGGCTGAAGTTTGTAATAACATTTACAGCATCCTAGTAAAGGATTCGTATACCGATTAAAAAAAAACTGTTGTCACTATGTATTTTATAAAAATAAAACTCACCCTATAACACAGTAAATTAAAACAGGATTAATATCTTAAAATAAAAAAAAGACCACAAAATACTATACTATATAATATTTTTACTATAGATTTTGTTAAATATTTGCAGCCTTTATTATTTTATGCCTTATTTAAATGTTTTTTATTTTAATTTTATTTTTTTAATTGAATAATGTGTCATCAGGTCAACACCCAGCGGTCACATACGCCACCTGGTGGATGATAAGCGACAGGACACGTAGTAGCTGCTTACAGGATAGCCTACATATCATTTAGCTAGTGTGATTGTCATGGCTGTTGTCATACCAGCCGGAAGGCCTAAGCCCATAAACAATCCTTGATAACTTATACTACTGTGACTCATTTATATATATATATATATATATATATATATATATATATATATATATATATATATATATATATATATAAAATAAAATAAATTCAGCCTAGTACAGTGTTTGCAGGATAACAATATATTTTAAGAAAATGCATTCTAACTAATAAACTGCATATTTTTTTCATTTGTTGGTAAATGAGAAATTATGTTTTTTAAAGCAAATATATTAGTATGATTATTTTTATTTTTTATTTAATTTTTTATTTTTGCAGATGTATATTAATTGGTAATCAATTATCAAGTACTTTAATATTAATTAAATGTATTACTTGGATAATAGTTTCGACTACACTACATTTGATGTCTTCAGCCATTCTTACAAAAGCTCAATCATAAAAGCACATTTAACTGCAAGTTTTTAATCTAGACACACTTCTGTTGCTTTTACGTAATTTTTTATTGGTTTTGCGAATTACATCAAATGGAATTGCACAGATTCAAATGTACAGGCTTCGATTAAGGCCTACTAAAATCAGGGCTTCTCATTCTGGCAACAATACAATATAACAGCACCATGCATCATTTATTTGTTTTAGCAAATTGGCTGTTGCACATAAAGCTTTTGGATTATTTATATTTTTCTAATAAATTACACACATTTCACATTTGAGTTGATAGTTATCATCAATCATTTTACAATTGATACTTTAGTTGCATGAATAATAGAACAATTATAAACAGTAGTTTTTTATTTTGTTTTTGCTTTCCTGTTCTTTAAAAATGTTACTATATTTCACCATTATATTGAGTGCAAAACTCTAATCGATCACTTCTGTGTCTCCCTCTCCTCTCTCTCTGTCTCTCTGTTTTTCTGTTTTCCCGTTTTCATCCTCCACCCCCATTTTCATCATCCAGCGGTCAGTACACTTGCATGGAGTTATTTGTAACAATTGTATTAATTGAGATATTTACCTTATCTGTTCCCAAGTCTCCAAATGGTTGATGATATTCGGTGAAAAGATCCCTCATGCCATTTGGTCTATCCTGAATATATAAAAGCATTTTAGAATATTGGAATTTCTGGGTTGTCACCTTCTTTCCTATGACGGAAAGAAGGAAAGCACCATTGGCTCAAGCAAATGTCAGTGAAACTAGAGACCACCTTATCCTGCCTACCAGGCAGCACGGGCACAATGGACCTTTTTAGATGGCCCTCTGAAGAGGTGGACTCAGAATAACAAAATCAACATGCCGCAGAAATTCTTTCAAACTAGTGGATATGCCCAGCAGTTCCCCCAAGCTGCTGTGGATATGCATAGCAGTGATTATATACAGTAAAATTGGAATACATTTGCAACAAATATTTGGGATGGAGTCAGATTGGTCACCTGAATATCAAAAAAAGTATTGAACTCTAACAACAGTAGGTGCTTGAAGGAGTATAATGAGAAAGTTCAAGGTTTGGTCAGTGGGACAGGCTGACTATCCTGTTCTTGTGATGTGAACTAGGCCTTTGCACTCCTTGGAGCACCTCTGTTGAATGTGTGTCTTCAAAGCACTTAGTCAAGTTTACACAACTATTATCAACAGTTTTGGGCATGTGGTTAATGATATACATTACATATTGCATGGTTATATAGCTTTTGCTTAGGACTAATATGCATGTTTTTTTTTTTTAAAGAGTACCTGTATAAGAAATGTTTTTGATATACGCTGTTACACATCACATGACATAAGAAACCTAGACAGATTAGTTTTATCTGAAGCTGAGCATTAATTCTTATGTTCACGGTGATGGCTGTAGTGTGGCATATCAAACAATGATGTTAATATTGAGTTTATGTTTTAATCAGTTTCAAACCGGCTTTTTGAAAATGTATCACAAGCCTGCACTAAAGTCACTGACAGATTTGTTTGCAAACAGTCTTGGATATGACATCAGATTTTTGCTTTATTTTTATTTATTCATTACTTTTTGAGACAATGAACTATTGCACTTTAGATTATAGGTCTGTGTCTGTTGTTTTCTGCTTATATATTTACATAAATAGGGCCTCAGGGGACCAAAAGGACCCAGAGGTGACAGGGTAAGTGGAATTATTCAACATTATAATCTATATATACAGTATATATATTTTTACTTATTTTAATGTTATATTTAAATGTCTGAGAGATTGTTACTGCATTTCAGGCCAAAGGGCAACTTCAAGAACATTATTGCTGGAAATAAAAATGAATTTAAACATAACCTACTGTATAATGAAATATGGATTAAGAATGAGCATGTGAAAAGCTATTCTGAATATCCTGAATTTCACTAATTTAGCATAATGACTAGTTCATCTAAACACAATAGGTTTACCTCCTATTTTTAACACATGCTTAATTAAACTTAAGATTGTTTATGACTAGCTCAACTTTGTTATCTGTTCTTTTTCTCCATAAGGGTCCTAAAGGACCAGATGGAAAACCCGGCAGACCTGGACTTCCTGGGCCACCCGGCCCCCCTGGCCCCCCTGGTCTTGGTGGAGTAAGTTTCCATTTCAAACTACAAATTTTCTAGAGACCTAAACCGGTTTTATTACATAGCGGTTGAGTGATTAAAGCAACTAGCCATATTTTGGGGCTCGTGATCCTTCTGTTACCCCATGGCCCAGTCATATTTCACCTTTGACCTTTAACCTTTAACCTTTGACCTGAACTTTAGCTCCCTTTTCGACTTGTCTCAAAATGGCTTCTAAAGGTGTGAGGATTATTTCTATTGGTGTTTGTCATTATTACAAGGATAGAAACTGTTTACAGTAACAATCAGTTATCAAATAGGAAACATTTTCAGAATATGGTTTGTTTCTGAGGCAATAAGACAAGAACACATCTATTTGCATAAGGGTACATGTTTCATGGGTACAGTTTAATATAAGGGACAAGAACAATGGTGTGACAGGCTATACTCCATCCAAAACTGTTTTTTAACAGCATATTTAAAAAAAAATAATAATAATAATTATCCATGTAGTTTCGAAAACCGCCTAAAATATACATACCTGGTAGAAAAAAAAGTCATGGATATGTTATCGTTTAATTTTTTTGCATATTTGTAAATAAAGCGTTTACTCAATTGCCTTTGTAGAACTTTGCTGCTCAGTATGATGGATCTAAAGGAACTGACCCTGGACCCGGACCTATGGTGAGTTCATGTTTATCAGCTTCTTTTCTATTCAGTTCCATATCCATTGATGCGAAACTTCTCTATTAATATTGAATATATTGAATATTAGGTTTACATAGCTTAGAATATTTTAAGTGAAATATTGGACCTTTTATTCTGAATAGGGCTAAGTTCTTCTTAGTTTATAATATCTAAATCATTGTTGATGATATAAATGAAGAGCTGCTCATTTTCACTTTCACTTTCGCAGGGTTTGATGGGACCTAGAGGCCCAAGTGGACCTCCTGGTGCCCCTGTGAGTATTTCATTCTGGATTACAGATATATATATATATATACTTTTTCAACAAAATATTGTAGTCCACATCATGTAAAATATTGTTCCAATAAGCAAGCATTTTACCAAGCGAGTAAGCATGTACTCAGCTCAGTGGGTATTTTTGGCCTTATTAAAAAATAAAAGTGGCATTTTTACTTTTCTCATAATGTAGGGACCTCAAGGATTCCAAGGACATGCTGGTGAGCCCGGAGAGCCTGGACAGGGCGTAAGTAGTTGGTATCACACACTCTCAAGAAATTGACAGAGTTTGGAAATGACCTTTAAACATCAACGCTGAAATCTCATGACAGGGACCCGTTGGTGCTCGTGGCCCTCCTGGACCTCCTGGCAAAAATGGAGAAGATGTGAGTACTATAATGTCATGGAATAATACTAAACTTCTAACTTGACCGTACTTTCATACACTCTAAATTCTGATTGGATGCACTGCATTCGATGACTAAAAACCCATGCATGGTACCCGTAAACAACCTACAGTTCAGCTAATGAACTATATTATTTGGCAGAATTTTTTTCTCATTATTAATATTTATAAATGTACAGTAACTACTTATTGAGCACTGGTGTATTTTATCATATGGATATTGCTGTCATTTTGTAAAAGCCAAAAGCCTCTCAAGGCTGAGCTATACAATGATTTTACCATGGCCCATTGAGGCATATTGCTTTAATTTCCTCTGTCCAAATGTATACATTAAGTTTTGAAAACTCGTTTTATAATTCTCTTAAAGGGAAACAATGGAAGACCTGGAAAACCTGGAGATAGAGGAGCCCCTGGAGCTCAGGTAAGGGCAACATAAAACATTTTTTTTTTTTTTTTTTAAACAAACAACATTTTGTCCACCTTAGTATTATATTTTACACAGAGGTATCCACAGAATACAGTTTAGATTGTGTTCTGGTAGTGTATGATATGTACTTATTTAGGTGGTTCATCTTTTCTCTTTCTTCTACAGGGTGCCCGTGGTTTCCCTGGAACTCCTGGACTTCCTGGCATGAAGGGACACAGAGTAAGTATTTAGTTTGGAAGACTGATGACATTGTTAATACAATGAGTGTAAAATAACCTCTTCCTTAAACATTGGTAGCCTCTGGCCGTCAGAACCAGGGTTATGAACCGGGCCAATGGGGCCAGTGCCCTGGGACCTCTGACTACCAGGAGCTTCAAGCCAATACAGATGTAGAATTGACATAGATTGGCTCAGTTTGAACTAAAACAAGAAATAAAACATGTTATATGTTCCTTTGCACTAACAAAGCCTTCTAGTTGTGGTACATTGTTGTCTCTTTTACAATAAATTATGTACATAAAGTGTTCATTCTCGTAATGCCAGCTATATTTATCGTATTTGAGACTTATTTTTCATATTTGCAATATAATTTATTGTTATTTGGAGATAACATGTTGCATTTGCAACAAGAGGGTGCTTTCAATGATGCCTCACGGGACAATAATTAATCCTTGCCAAAGACATATGTGCTTTAACATCTGACAGAAAGAAGAAACACTGAAATGAGACTACAGATGTGGTTTCAATTGCTCATACAGAGATATCTTCAAGTAATCCATAATCTTCTAAGTAACCATTATCTTCATTTCTTGTGCCTTAGGGTTACACTGGTCTTGATGGACGCAAAGGAGAGCCTGGCGCAGCTGGTTCTAAGGTAATAATCACACTTAATCCAAAATTTGAAGGAATACTTGTTATAGCATTTCATATTGTGAAGAAATGCACCCAAGGCTTTCAAAACACATAAAAACGATTTAGTTTAGTGGAAGCTAAATGCAACATCAGGATCAATCGTTACTTGTAACTTTTTCTAAATGTATTTAAATGTGAATGTTCATCATGGTGTGTTCATGCATTACATTTAAAATTCAATTCAATTCTAAGTAATATGAAAAGCACTTTTAACAATACAAATCATTCTAAAGGAGCTTTAAAACATTGATCATTTTCCTTATATGTAATATACAGTATAATGAATAATTTCAAAAAATTATGTCTTAATTTGAATGTTTTTGTTTGTCTCTTTACAACAGGGTGAGAATGGTTCTCCTGGATCAAATGGAAGCCCCGGACAGGCAGTAAGCCAAACTTTATTATTTACTCAGTGATATTAAATATTCTATAGTTTTTACATTAGCGCAAATGCCTATATGAGTTTACAGGCCTTGACATGTCATGTACATTAATCCAAGTTTCTACTTGCTAGTTCACTCATGATTTTCATAGGCACTGTCTTCTTGTTGCACAGGGTGGTCGTGGTCTTCCTGGTGAAAGAGGTCGTGTTGGCCCCTCTGGCCCAGCTGGTGCTCGTGGTGCTGATGGCAACACTGGTCCTGCTGGCCCTGCTGTGAGTGTACTATCTGCCCTTTGACCCTTCTGTCTCTTAAAATGTGCTTTATGCCATAATCCCAAAGTAACCTTGCGGATGTAATGTGTTTTCTATACCTCTCAGGGTCCTTTGGGAGCAGCTGGACCACCCGGCTTCCCTGGTGCCCCCGGACCTAAGGTATGAGTGAAAGCTGACTAAATCAAAACTTCCATTTCTACTTTCCACTGTAAATTTGGCTGGAACTAGAAGAAGCTAATAGACATGCTTCTAGAGGAAGCTAATACTGCTAGAGTGAAACTGAAATATTTATTTCATGTGATTTTAATCAAAACACAGCTGATCTTTTGCTTTACATGTATCTACATGCATCTTAACCCTGTTCATATTCTTTTGAGAATTGACTTTGCTGTCTTTATGTTTGGGTTCCCAGAGACCACAATGATGCTTTTGTCAAAATTAACCTATTATTTTCCCTAAAATATTCTTGTAAAATGTTCCTCTGACTTAGTAAAAACCCAGTAGACAGAAATTATTGAAGCTTTAACATTCCGTTATATCATAAATTAGGCGTCAGTGTTGGTGTAATCCAATTACAAAGTAATTAGTTACTGTAATATAATTACTTTGTGTCAAAAAAAGTAGTGTAATGTGTTACATTTAGAATTCTTGTAATCAGATTACAGTTACTGACTTAAATTTTATTTAATTAGTTTTAAGAACATTATAGGGTTATGCTTATTTCTGATATATTATTTATGTAGAATACATGAATTATGGTCCCGTAATGAGTCATTGTGAAGAAATGTGAGGTGCTGAGTGTATGACTTGTGTGTAACAATGAACAAGGAAGCAATATAAACATTATTTTAAATTTGTTGAGTGGAAATGTGTTAACTTAAAAAAATAAAATAAAAGTAACTTAAAAGTAAAGTAATTAGTAATGTGATTATTTTTTCAATTAAGTAATTAGTAAAGTAGTCTGATTACAATTTTAGAGAAATAATTAGTAATTTATAGTGGATTACTATTTTTAATTTCCAATATAGTAATGTTTCTTCTGTTTGGGGTCAGTCTGACTTTTGCAAAAACAAATTTTAGAACAATACAACAAAACTAATCCAAACAGACAATTGTGATGAGTAACCTGCAACAGTGTATACACCAATCAGGAAATCATAGCATGTAAAAATTCATTGCATTTAGTCATGCTTTATATCTGGGATCTCTGAGACCCCAAACAGAAGTACACTTTTTCATGGAAGACATGGGATTAGCGTTATCAAGTTTATAAAGTTTTGTTTATAATCAGTTCTGACAACATTAGGGAAATTCATATGTACAGTAGTGTCAACCTAATACTTCAATGTTAAGCATGTTTCTGGAGATGTTAAAACAGGGTTAAAGCATGCTTAGGGCATGTTGCCATCTGTAATTTATCATGTGTATTATATTTGACAGGGAGAAATTGGAGGTGCTGGTCCCACTGGCCCATCTGGACCTCAGGGACAAAGAGGAGAGCCAGGCACGAATGGTGCTGTCGGCCCAGCTGGACCCCCTGTAAGTGCATTTTAAATCATTTCAAGATCATCAGACCGGATTTTGGATTTTGAGTAAACAGCCTAGTAATATGTATCTCTTTGTATGTTTACAGGGTAACCCTGGTGCTAATGGTATCAATGGTGCTAAGGGAGCAGCTGTGAGTAAAATTCCATTTAATTTAAAGAGATTTATTTTCTAATCAGTTACATAAAAAGAGATAGGAGATAAAGAGAATGCAGTTTTATATCGAGAAGATGATGCCCTTGCATATGTTAAGCAGTTGTCTTGTCCTTTTTAAATGGAAGGATGCCTTGATTAAAACAGGTATATGCCTGGGATACATACACTTTAGACAGAATTTTGTGAACAAATTAAGAAAGTATGTGTACTGGACAATAAAACTGTATTTTATTCTATTTATTATTTATATAAATAAATTTACAACTAACTAAAGTGACTAAATTGATCATAGAATAGATCATGTTGCATTTATATTACTATTTAAACCGAATCACTGAAAGCAGTATGTTTTATCTTGAAGCAACACTTCCTTCATTAATCCAAATCTAGTGTTATTATAGTTTTGGATTTTTAATTTAGTTTTCATTTCTATTTTATATTTAATTTGTCATTCCAAATTAGTTTTCACAGTTATTCTGTTAGGTTTAATTTAGTTTTTGTTTTCCCAGTTTCTGTTTCAGTTTTTATTTTAGTTTTAGTATTTTTTATGGCTGCCAAAACTGAACGTTTATTGGTATCAGTCTAACATCATTACATTTCTCAAGGCAGCCTTGTGTTACCTAGTTGTATTATCATGTTTTATTTGATTGTAAATGTTGCAAATGTTATAATACAGGGTGAATATGGGTAAACTGACAAAGGACATTTAAACTGGATCCCCATTGTATCCATATGAATTTCCTATAATCATTATAAATCATTACTAAATTAATCTTTGGGAAGTAAACAACAGTTCACCCAAAAATGAAAATTCTCTCATCATTTACTCACCCTCATGCCATCCCGGATATGTATAACTTTCTTTCTTATGCAGAACACAAACAAAGATTTTTAGAAGAATATTTCAGCTCTGTAGGTCCTCACAATGCACATGAATGGTGGCCAGAAAGTTGAAGCTCAAAAAAGCACATAAAGGCAGCATAAAAGTAATGCATAAGACTCCAGTGTTTAATCCATGTCTTCAGAAGTGATATGATAGGTGTGGGTGAAAAACAGATCAATATTTAACTCCTTTTTTACTGTAAATCATGACATTAGCAGTCTCCTTGGTGATCATGATTTCAAGCTCAATTACACCTTCTAGCGCAATCTAGCGCTCTGCCAACTCTACTAGGAAGTGTAATCGAGCTTGAAATCATGATCATTCCTGTAGACTGCAATTCAAAGATGTACAGTGAAAATGGAATTACATTTTGGTCTGTTCTCACCCAAAACTGATTAGATTACTTCGGAAGACATGAATTAAACCACTAACGGACTACTTTATGCTGCCTTTATGTGCTTTTTGAAGCTTCAAAGTTTTGGACCCTGTTGACTTGCATTGTATGCACCTACAGAGCTGAGCTTCTAATAACTTTGTTTATGTTCAGCAGAAGAAAGAAAGTCACATTTGGAATGGCATGAGGGTCAGTAAATGATGAGAGAATATACATTTTTTGGGTGAACTATCTCTTTAACTTTTTGAGGTTTTAAATTGATTATTTTACTTTGGGATGTGTGGCAGAGCTCATTTCATGACCCCCGGTGGGATAAGCAATGGTAAAGAAATTGACAAAACATTTTGAGGTGTAATGCTTGTAAATGTTACATTATGATTTATGATGTAAAAGTGTATAAGAAAATATAAATATTAATTCCAAATACTTCATAAATATTTTCTAGAGAATAATTTTTCCTCTGTTCCACTTTACTGCTTAAAAAATCTGGGATTTGTTAAAAAGAGGGTTTTCAAAGGTTCCACTTCCCTGTAGTAAGCATTTCTTAATTTTTGTTTTTGACTAAAGTAGAAGACATCCTAAGCTTTCTTCAAAGGTATAATGTTAGGTTATGTGTGTTTGGATCATAATTAAAAGTGTCAAGAAATTGACAATTTCCAAAAGTGTCCCACTTTGCCCATATTCACCCTAGTATATCAAAAACTAAAACTAAAATTATTTTGAGACAATTCATATTTTTATTTTAGTTAGTTTTGGTGTTATGAAAAAGTATTTTAGTTTAGTTTCAGTTTTTTTCCAATAATTTCAGTTTTTATTTTTATTTAGTTAACGAAAATATTTTTATTTAGTTTTAGTTTCAGTTTTCGTTAACTATAATAACACTGGCATGAAAGTGTTTTTTGAATTTTTATATACATTTTGATGTCTTTCACAGGGCCTACCAGGAACTGCTGGTGCCCCTGGATTCCCCGGCCCAAGAGGAGGCCCTGGCCCCCAGGGACCCTCTGGAGCCTCTGGCCCTAGAGGTCTTGCTGTGAGTACCATCCAAATAGTCTTGAACAGACTTGACATGGACCAACCACTATGTTCACATTGTCTTTTAGTGATGCCCTATAATTCCCTGATATTTGACCATAAAATTAACCAAAAAGTTAGGCCAAAAATTTCCCAGAAACCATTTACAGAACTACTAATCATTAACCACAAGTTTGACATGAAAAAAAAAAAGCAGCGTGCATGTGCAATGATCCAGGTTTATTTGGATTAAATGTTAACAGTGTGACGATATCTTGCCAGAAAAGAGGTCACATTTACAGATGATGAGCCCCTCTCTGTATGATATGTGTGATGATATTATAGAGGAGAAATCCAGATGGATAATAATTACAACTGCCCAACAATCATATTGCAGTCAAAAGCGTGATCGCAAATTCAGTTTGAATTGTATTTGTATAGTTTACTAGTTCAAAATATAACATATATGTCTGCCAAAATTTCAAATGAATTTTTGTACCTTTCCTGAAGAAACAGAAAATAGCCCTTTTGTCCTTTGATGTGTATTCCTAAGCACTTTGTTTATTAGCCAAAAATCAGGTGAATAATAATTTGTTAGTATTCTGTTTTCTGCACATCATAATAGTGAGTATGAAAAAGCTATACCTACTCTTATTTTGAATAGAGCCTACACTGTTTTTTAAGGTGGTATAATATGGTATTGAGAATTTTGGTTTTAGCCTTTTTCATTTTTTGCATCCTTACTGTTTATACGTTTTTCTTCATGAATATTTATTAATGAATTTCAGCTCTGTACAGTTCATGATTTAACGTTAAAATGACCTTTGAACTGTTTCGATTCTCAGGGTGACCCTGGCCCTGCTGGAGTGAAGGGAGATGCCGGTGTCAAGGGTGAGCCTGTGAGTATACACGCTGTCAGTCATCTCTCCATGTTTTGTAAAGCATGCAGTCCATGCCATGATTAAGTGCCACTGTTCACTTCCTTTTGTGTCTGTTTCCTGTACAGGGTAGTGCTGGTCCTCAGGGTTCCCCTGGTCCTTCTGGTGAAGAAGGCAAGAGAGGCTCAACTGGTGAGCAGGGGTCTACTGGACCCATGGGTATTCGTGGAGCAAGAGTAAGTTTGATCTCATTTTTTATATGTAACCCAATTTATGGGCATGCAAGTGAATAAAGTAATGTGATGGAGGTGACTTAAAGGGGTCATACTGTATAATGAGAAATTTAATCTTCCATTTTAATTATGTGTCAGAGAGACCAACATTATAAAGAGGACCACAACGAGAAAAATAAAATAATGAAAAAAGAAAAAAAAAATGATCCCTTTAAATCACCACTTTAAGTGGCCACGTAAGTGAAAATAGTTTTCAAGTACTGTTTCAGTTAGAATGAGTGCTAAAACATTACAGGAAAAACAAGTATAGAGCAACAGTACAGAAAATGTAAAACAAATATATATATTACAGTATGTAAGACCTCTTTCTGTAAGACGCATTGTAAATATTTAATGAGCTTGATGTCGTGGTTCACTTTTAGTACAAAATTGTTACTTTGATCTGATTATATATGTAATTGCTCATGTTTTTATTATTTATTATAATTAATTTATGTATGTTTGTGTTTCTCACAGGGAGCCGCTGGTACTCGTGGTTTGCCTGGTATGGCTGGCAGATCAGGCCCAATGGTAAGACTGAGAGATATTAGTACTGATCAGCTAATCAAACCAAGCGGTGTGCATGGAAATTGACAGTAATTCTGAATTACTTTGCACAAAAGCATAGATGGCTAATCATCAAATCATTTTATTTCCACTCTGGTTTGTGTTACAGACACAAACATCTAAATTAACTGGTTTGATTGAAATCAAAAATATAATGTATCATTACTGAATCAACCTGAATACACGAAGTTTAACCAACAAAACTAACTTAAAGGGTTAGATCAGGTAGAAATAGCTCCATAAGGTAACAATAACCGGTTACCACTTTTTACAGTGCACATTTGGAGACATTTTACAATAAATACGAAATAATATAGTGCTTAGGAGTAAACAATTTAACAGCAAGGGTGTAGATAGCATTACTGTAAAACTTTTAAAAATGGGTCATCCCGCTTTTGGGCAATAGTCTTTATATTTGAATACCTTTGTTTTGCTTGGTCACAGTGGAAGAAAAAAATTGTAGCTGGCCACATAAAACAACACTTTTAAAGGGATAAAATGAAAATGTTCTCATCATTTACTCACCCTCATGCCATCCAAGGTGTACGACTTTCTTTCTTCTGCTGAACACAAACAAAGATTTTTAGAAGAATATTTCAGCTCTGTAGGTCCATACAATGCAAGTGAATGGTGACCAGATTTTTGCAGGTCCAAAAAGCACATAAAGACAGCATAAAATTAATACATACAACTCCAGTGGTTAAATCCATATCTTCAGAATCTATATAATAGGTGTGGGTGAGAAACAGATCAATGTTTAAGTCCTTTTTTAATATCAGTCTTCACTTTCACATTCTTCTTTTGTTTTTGGCAATTCACATTCTTCACGCATATCGCCACATACTGGGCAGGGAGGAGAATTTATAGTAAAAAATGACTTCAATAGTGATCTGTTTCTTACCCACATCTATGATATCACTTCAGAAGATTTAACCACTGGAGTTGTATGGATTACTTGTATGCTGCATTTATGTGCATTTTGGACCTTCAAAGTTTGGCCACCATTTACTTTCATTGTATGGATATGCTTTAAAAAATCTTTGTTTGTGTTCAGCAGAAGAAAGAAAGTAGTACACATCTAGGATAGCATGAGGGTGAGTAAATGATTAGAACATTTTCATTTTTGGGTGAACTAACCCTTTAAGTCTAAGCAGATGATTCTACCAACCAGTTTTATCAACATTCGATTGAATGAACATCCAACAGTTTCCTAATATGTCTAGCACCCGCTTTACTGCTTTTCAGCAAATAGTTAGGACTACCTTATCAGCCTAGCACATGAATATTAATATCCATGAACTGTAAGGCTGATAAGGCTTATATTGTCTCCCTCCCCCCAATTTTCAGATTGTTCCTTCACACCTGTTTGACAGTTTTCCTGGCAGTTTGTGATAAATCATGCAGTACATTGTCCTGATCCTTTATTGAAGATGCTATGCCAGAACTGATCTATGACTCTTGTACTTCAGGGCATGCCTGGACCCCGTGGTGCTACCGGTGCCCCTGGAGCTCGTGGACCTCCTGGAGATGCTGGTCGTGCTGGTGAGGCTGGTCTTACTGGGGCCAGAGTGAGTATCACAACTCTTCTAAATCACAACTAGCCTCACACTACTTTATTTCTGTCCGGTCCATTATGACTGGAAAATACAATTCAAGAAACACACGAGACTGTATATAGATATTTATGATATAATAATTTTTCATCTCTCCTACAACCATGTTAGCATTTAAGATAAAGCATTTTTTAAACATGAGTGCGTGACCATGATCTTATACCTCTACAGGGTCTTCCTGGTAGCCCTGGCAGTGCTGGACCCCCTGGAAAGGAGGGGCCTGTTGTAAGTATATACTCATTTACTTAGTATTTACTTACTATAATTTCACCTCATAGTCTGAGTTACCAAGTTACCAAGTAATTTGTGTAAAAAAAAAAAAAATATGCAGTGAATTTGATGTATTCACAATGCCCTTAAAAAAGTACTGTTGTGGTACTATGGTAGAATGGTGGTATCAGATGGTAGTTCAGTGGTACTTGCCATGGTATTCCAGGGAGTAAAAAAAAAAAACATGGTATACCATGGTAAATTTTTTGTACTTTTTTGTAATTGTACCATTCACATTGTGCTTTGTGTGTGCTTATCACCACTTCTTTTTCCCCATTCTAGGGTCAGAATGGTCAAGATGGCCGCACTGGCCCCCCGGGCCCAACCGGACCCAGAGGCCAGCCTGGTAACATAGGATTCCCTGGCCCTAAGGGACCTTCTGTAAGTATTGACTGTATCTTGTGTGCTGCTGCCTTTAATCTTTGTTAAGAGATTAAAAAATATCATGTCCCATCAAAATAACTGGGATCAACTGCAATGAAATTACAAATGAACAATATTTTTTTAATATGTTGACATATACATTCATTTAAAAAATGTATTAGTATATGTTGAAATTAATATTTACAAAGTGTAATAAGGTCTGTGAAAGTACTGTTCATTGTTAGTTCATGCTAACTAATGTAGTTAATTTATGTCAACAATACAACCTTATTGTACCAGATAACTTAGCAATGACCTTACAAATGAATAACTGAAGCTATGACCTAGCAATGCACATTAAAGCCTACTTAATTGGTAGTGAGTGTCCACACTACAATATGCACATCCTTATTGTATTTTTGTTTGAATGTAGGGTGAAGCTGGCAAGCCTGGTGACAAGGGGCCTGCTGGCCCCACTGGACTGAGAGTAAGTATTTCAGAGACAGTTAAACTTACTTTAAACATTCAGCAGTATCCAGTCTCAAGGAATGTTATTGACGTTATCGAGCTGCTCTGATTCCATTGTTCTTTCTATTTAGGGTCTCCCTGGTCCTGATGGTAACAACGGCCCTGCTGGTCCTGTTGGACTTGCTGTAAGTAGGCCACCTCAAATTGTGATTAGCACATGATTTTTCACAGTTTCTCAGTGGTAACCGATCATTTTATTCTCGTTTAGGGTGGTCCAGGTGAGAAAGGAGAGCAGGGACCCTCTGGTGCTCCTGGTTTCCAGGTTAGTGTCTTGTCATGCTTGCTGATGTTTTTTTTTATTTTTTATTTTTTTTTAAATACAAGCCTTATCTTAAGACGTAACCCTGTAAATAGTCTTGCTCTAAACTCAAACTACACTGAAAGTATGAACTTAAAAAGTATGAGCCTTAGAAAAACCATAGACAATTACATGTGGCATTTTTCCACTTATAGTGTAAGCTTTGGTGTCACAGTTAAATCATAATTTTGACATAATATCTTTAATTAATATTCAATTCATTGTAGTAAAGAAATTAGTGATGTCAGTCAATTAAAGTATTTAATCGCGATTAATCGCATGATTTTTCGCAGTGAATCGCGATTAATCGCAAATTGTGAAAGTGCTTAAATCTGACTCTATATGTACTTATTTTCCTGTCAAAATGCATTTAGTTCCTTCTAAGAAAAGATACAATAATGTTTTATTAACATTTTCCAAACAAAGTATTCCACAGTATAAATATTGAAATGCAGTAAAATAGCACTAATTTAAGTAACATTAAATATTTCCTAAAGTCTAATCAGGGCTATTAACTTTGCTACAGCAATCGTGAAGTCGCATTCACATGATTTGCGGCATTTTTAACTCCATGTGAAAAGCGCTGCAGCACTGTTTTGCTCTGAGCGCTGGCACTGCGCCCGTAAATGATACTTCATTCGAATTGTTCGGTAAGACGGGAGCGCTGATTCTTCACTTCAGGGGATCATGTGAATGCAGTTTTTCACAGGTCCCATTTGGGTTTTTTTTATACAAAAATACGGTTAAGGGGTCCTTTCTCCATCACTTGATCACTGACACAAAATCACTTTGTTGGTGACGTGTGCTTCAGTGTAATGTACCGGGACACATCGTAAAGGTTCTGCCCTATTCCAAACAGTGACAGGACTCACACAAAGATGAATTAAATGTCAGAATCTAATGTGAAAATTTGCAAAAAAAAATCTTATATAAGCTCATATAATATTTAGTTTGAACTCATGAGGTTAATGTCATTTGTGAAAGGTTTTAGAAGAGTTTCAGACCTTATTTGTATCCAACTCATAGAAAGTGCCACATAGTAACTGTAATAGTCTTTAGAAAAAAAAAATAGAGAGCTGGCATGAAACTGTGATTATTTATATATCTCATTCAACCTTACAGGGTCTTCCTGGCCCCGCTGGCCCTGTTGGTGAGGCTGGCAAGCCCGGAGAAAGAGTGAGTTTTTATCACAACGAACACCTTGCACTAAATATAAAATTCTCATACATGACAGAGAATATTATTGGTTTTTTTTAAGTGTACATTTTGTAGTGCCTATAGCCCATACAGAAAATGTACACTACTAGTGAAAGGTTTGGACACACTAGACTGAACGTTAACAGACAGTATGTTAACAGACCTTTTGATCTGAAAACTTTAGTTATTTAGACAAATTGTGCCTACATGAATATTGAAGAATTACTATATGGTGAGTAAATGATGAGAGAATTATAATTTTTGGGTGAACTATTCCTTTAAGAGGTTTCTTCCAACCAGGACTTGGTCTTGACTCAGATTCGAACCCAACACTAGTTTTAGATATTTTTATGATCTGGAAGATTCAAATTTTTTTTAAATATTAAAACCCAGAACTCAAGCGCTGAGTGTGCATTTACAGTATGTATATATTTGCTTTTTTATTATTTTTATTTTGTATTATTATTTGCTTAGTTTTGATTAGTTTACTAAGTTTTGGTCACTACATAATTCTCATATTTCCATAATCTTTACATAGTTTTAAAGAGTTTACTAATACACTAAAATGTAAACTAAAGAATGAGTAGGTGTGTCTAAACCTTTGATTGGTAGTGTATGTTATAAGGTTTAGTACAACATAGTGTTTGTTTATTTATTTGTATTTGTATTTTATTCATGGCTCAGCTGGCATCACTTATGCAGTTATTTGTTCACAAGTATAATGTTTTGCATTAAATATCATGCAAATTAAAAAAACATATTCACCATCTCTCAACAGGGTATCCCTGGAGATCAAGGTGCATCAGGACCTGCTGGTGTGAAGGTAGCTTACCTTTCTCTGCTAAACATGTTTATTCTGAAATATGTAACACATGATGAATATGTTCAGGAGAAACAATAAGCATCTCTGACCGTCCCTGATGTCACTGTGTAGGGAGACCGTGGTAACCCTGGACCCGCTGGTGCTGCTGGCGCTCAGGGACCCATTGGTGCACGTGGCCCTGCTGGTACTCCTGGCCCTGATGGAAACAAAGTAAGCATACACATAATTACACGTGTCATCCAGGCAAATGACATTTGTGAGTATGACTGACAAAATCCATTGATCTTCTTTTCAGGGAGAGCCTGGTGCCGTTGGATCTGCTGGTGCCCCTGGACACCAGGGAGCTGCTGGTATGCCTGGTGAGCGTGGTGCTGCTGGCACCCCTGGACCTAAGGGTGAGAAGGTAAGTTTAGGAGTCAGTTCATCATGCATTCAATGCTCATGGTCACCAATATGATATTTACTCAAAAAACAAAAAAATTGTAATGTATAGTGTACTGTATGTAAGGTGAATCCATGGAAAGTGGGAAAACTGGCCAAATGGAAGACAACAACAAAAAAAGAAAATGTTTTAACCATTTACTCACCCTCATGTTGTTCCAACCCTGTACGATTTTCTTTCTTTCATGGAACACTAAAAGATATATAAGGCAGAATGTTAGCCTCAGTCACCATTCACTTGCATTTTTTTTCCATACAATGAAAGTGAATGGTGACTGAGGCTGGCAGTCCCTAACATTCTGCCTAATATTTCCTTTTGTGTTTGACAAAATAAAGAAAGACATATAGGTTTTGAACAACATGATGGTGAGAAAATGATGACACCATTTTAATTTTTCTTTTTTCCATCATTTTATTATTTTTTTTATTTATTTATTTTTTATTTATTTATTTTTTATTATGTTTACTTTCAGTATTAAGTGAATCCTAAACTAGTATGGGATGACAATGTATCTCACTTTACCTGTATACACCCTACTTTACCGAGTTTCATAGTATATGTATGACATTTTATGCATATCACATTTGTCCATTTGTGTACTCTAATGCTTTAAATGCACAGTAATCAAAACATGTACAACACCTATCCAACTAAAAGTGTGTTTATTTAATACACAGGGTGAGGTTGGATACAGAGGACTGGAGGGCAATGTTGGAAGAGATGGTGCCCGTGTAAGTTCCTGCATGTGCCTTTATTAAATATCTCATTACATACCCAATAAAAATCACATATATTGTGTAGCCATGACCTATGGTGCTTGTTCTTCCATTTTCAGGGTGCTCCTGGACCCAGTGGACCCCCTGGACCCGCTGGTGCTAATGGTGACAAGGTAAAGAGCATTTTTTCAAAAGTTGTGACAGATCACTGCTGAGAATTGTTGCTTTTACCATTATACAGTGGATTTCCACCAGTGCAAAGGCATTTTTTTATTATTATTATTATGGATCTTGCATGTCATATTGTACATCATTACCATGATGTGTCAGAAAGCAAGATATCACAAAAATAACGAGTAGTTCAGATGACTGAAAGGAAGATCAAATTGAGTTTTAATCAGTGGCATATAGAACTAATAGAACTTTACCCATTAATGGAGATACTTGACCTCTTGACCTATTGCTTGAAGAAGAAAACTCTGTTGGCAATTGTCACAATATGACCAGATTTAGAGAAATTTGTACTGCCTCACTGCTGCCCTCTACTGTAAAGTTGAAACAATATTAAAGTAATTAAAAAAATAATGGAGTTACAAAACAAAACAAAATTAAATTATAGACATTACATGATAAGATTCCTTTTCAGTATTTTTTCCCCACAGTATTTTATTTAAATATCCTCTACAATATCTAACAACAGTGATCAACAGTGTATGACTCTTAATGGATGATGGAATCAAGCAGTACAATAGATGTTATGTTCACACCACAGTTGAATGTGGCCCAAATCTGTTTTATTTATTTATTTATTTATTTATTTATTTATTTATTTGTATCGCTCACATGTGATTTTTGGATGATTGTGTGATGAAAAAACTGGGTGACTTTCATATGTGGAAATAAATCAATGCATATCTGATTTTTTGTTGTGTGATTTCAGCGAGAACATTTGGAATTCATGCATCTGCATTTGTCTAAATTCTAAATTAAGCATTTTTCATAATTGCGCTTGATTTACCCTTGGTGTAAAACTTTAAATATATATTATATTATGAAATATCAGACATTATTAAATTTATTCAAAGCACCAGGTTAATGTGTTTTAGGAGGGTCACCTGTTTAGACCAGCATCTAATATGGGCCATGTTGTAGTCATAAAAAAAAACTGGGCACTTTGGCTTAAACATAGCTGAAGTATTCTAAGGGATCCTCAAAATATTAAATGATCTATTTTTTCTAAGGATTTTTTATTTTGTAGCTGAAATCCTGTCAACACAATTCATACACTATAATCTTTTGACTGTTGTCCAACTGTTAAGAGTGGGCCACAAATGGTTCCCTAACCATTATTTCTCTATTCACCTATATTATGGAACTTATACAAATATAAGTACTGCTTAATAATCAACATGGAATACTGTCAAAACTGGCAAACGTATTGACTTCAAATCACAAGTACTTGAAAGAATCATTATTATGTACACTACTAACTACATTAGTAATATACAATATACAATAATCCAAAGCTTGTCAAGAATTTTTTTAATGCTAGGACCTTCTTTGGATTCCTAACAAACTTTGGACCTCTGTGTTCTTTTCCAGGGTGAGTCTGGCTCCTTTGGTCCCCCTGGACCTGCTGGTGCTCGTGGTGCTCCTGTGAGTGTTATGATCGTTTATGCAAACATATTGCAAACTGTTGAGTTATTGAATGGAGGTCAAAAAAATAAAAATACAAAGATCTGCACATTGAATATGATGCACTTCAGAATTAGGCATTCATGCTCCTTGTCTTCTTTTGTAGGGAGAGCGTGGTGAGTCTGGCCCTGCTGGACCTTCCGGTTTTGCTGGACCCCCTGTAAGTCCACCTGAATTCTGTCTGCTACATTAGAACACTACTTAGTACTTCAAACATTGCACTTTTAAACTTTGAACACACATGCACTCTAGACTGAAAACTCTAGAACACAATGTGTCTTTTAGGGTGCTGATGGCCAGACTGGACAAAGAGGCGAGAAAGGCCCTGGTGGTGGAAAGGGTGACGCTGGACCTCCCGGCCCTGCTGGTCCCGCTGGCAATACTGGACCTCTTGTAAGTTTATGAGACACAAGCCTACTTTAAAGGGATAAATCTCCCAAAAATGAAAATTCCATGAAAATGGAAGTGAATGGGGCCAATATCAAAAATGTTAAAATACTCACTATTTTAAAAGTATAGCCATAAAACAAACAATATTCATGTTAACATGGTGTTAGTTTGATTAAATCACTTACTAACCTTTTCTGTGTAAAGTTATAGCCAATTTTACAATTTCATTGCCATGACAATGTAATGTAAATAAAAATGACAATTTAAACAACTTCACAGCTCAAATAATACATGTGTTTTAACAGAAGAATTAATGTAAGTGCTTTTATACAATTATACATTTCACATTTCTGCCTTTAAACCCTCCAAAAATTGGCCCCATTCACTTCCATTGTAAGTGCCTCACTGTAACTTCAATTCTTGCTTTTTTTAAAGAAAAGGAGGGACGAGCTGAAATTATTGTTTGTTGTAATCAACATTATGCCACAAATGCTGTCGAATGAGATTAACTTGTATTGAACCCGGAATATTCCTTTAATAATGCTAATATACAGAATGGGTGAAGAAACATGCCTATCTTATACTTACTTTCTTAGGTGTAATTGAGAAAACATGAGCAATATGGTAGCATTGACAAGTGCAGCTAGACTAAAACTTTACTATATTTGTAAATATTGATTTATCTTGTTTTATTAGGATTTATTCAACTTCATTTAATGTCTTGCGCATCTTTAGGGTCCTGCTGGTCCTGCCGGCCCACCTGGTGCCCGTGGTGACAACGGTCCTCCTGTAAGTATGCTTCCTGCATTATTTTATGGCATTATTGGCTGCTTTTTTTCATTGGGGAGACTTCTACATGTAACCCATACATTTTTGTCTCTATCCTAGGGTCTGACTGGCTTCCCTGGTGCTGCTGGCAGAGTTGGACCTCCTGGTCCTGCTGTGAGTATCATTAGATACCTTTAAATGGCCTAGTTTTGGAACTTATGCTTCTGCTTTTCCACTTTCTACTGTCTTTATGGACTTGAGCATGATCTAGTTTTCTTTCAATCCATAGGGTATTGTTGGACCTCCTGGTCCCTCTGGTAATTCTGGAAAGGATGGCCCTCGTGGTCCTCGTGGTGATGTTGGCCCTGCTGGTCCCCCAGGAGAGAACGGACTGATTGGACCACCTGGTCTTTCTGGTGAGAAGGGACCTTCTGGAGAGGCCGGTGCACCTGTAAGTGCTGACTGAATCACAGGCTTCAAAATATTATGAAATAGAGATTGTATCTCATGCTAACCTTTTATTCTGTTTAACAAATAGGGAATGCCTGGATCTGCTGGGCCTCAGGGTCAGCTGGGATCTCAGGGATTCAGCGGTCTTCCTGGCTCCAGAGGTGACCGTGGTCTTCCTGGTGGACCTGGTTCTGTTGTAAGTGCACTCTCAGTTATCTGATCAACCTTCTCCTGATTGTGGATTAAACAAACGTCTTATGGAGTAAATATTATGATATTAAATATTTTTTTTAGGGTGAGCCTGGAAGAGTTGGTCCTGCTGGTGCCCCTGGTGCCCGTGGTCCCGCTGGTAACATTGGTATGCCCGGAATGACTGGTCCTCAGGGTGAGGCTGGACGTGAGGTAAGGAACACTTCTAAATTTTTCTCACATTCCTTTACTATTCCTTTTGTTTTCAGTGCTCTTATAACCATAGCGCAGTCAGCAAAAATGCAAAGCAGTACCAGAAGCTTCATGTTCTTTATGCATAAAAAAATTATTTCTGATTGACAAGTGCCTTGAGAATCACCTTTATACTTCATCATAACACAAAAAAGCATACAATATTTAAACATGCTTCCTTGCTGTTTTGTAGGGAAGCCCCGGTAATGATGGACCTCCTGGCCGCCCTGGTGTTGCTGGTCTTAAGGTATACAGCTCAACTCTGATATGATTTTTAACTATACATTTCTTTATATTTGTTGTAAACAAGCTTTAACTAAGACTTTAGTCTTATGATAAATCTCCAAGTTATTTTTTACATATTCTGAGTGACATAGAAATGAAAATAAGACATTTAACTGGACTATTTCCATTGCCAGGGTGACCGTGGTGAGCCTGGTTCCACTGGACCTGCTGGATCTGTTGGTTCCCCTGGACCCAACGGACCATCGGGCGCTGCTGGCAGACCTGGAAACCGTGGTGAAGCTGTATGTGTCATTTATGTTCTCTTAACTTTTTCTCACCAGCTTCAGTCATTTACATTGCAGAGATCAAAGTCACTACTCTCTAATCTCTAATTTACACTCCCTTCAGGGAAATCCTGGTGCTTCTGGCCCTGTTGGACCAGCTGGAGCTAGAGGTGCAGCTGTAAGTGTGTTACAGTGTCAGATGTCATCTTTTATCAAAGGCATTTTCCTCCTTTTAATTCTCTCCTATGTCTCTTTTACGTTTTTTTAACAGGGGCCTGCTGGGTCTCGTGGTGAGAAGGGTGTTGCTGGAGACAAAGGAGAAAGAGGCATGAAGGGACTCCGTGGACATCCTGGTCTCCAGGGAATGCCCGGACCCAGCGTAAGTGACCATTTCTGTCACTCTGAGTTACTTTGAGTATATCAGACTTTGAACAAAAAGCATGAAAAAATGTGTCCTACAGGGTCCTTCTGGTGACTCCGGCCCTGCTGGTATTGCTGGTCCTTCTGGTCCAAGAGTAAGTAACTCTCATTTTTATGTACAAATTCATAGAATTTTCATCCTTTGTGAAATTTGGGAGGTGTGGGTAATTGCTTTGCAATGTGTCTTTAGGGTCCAGCTGGTCCTAATGGCCCCCCTGGTAAGGATGGTGTAAATGGCATGCCTGGTGCTATTGGACCCCCTGGACACCGTGGTCCTCAAGGGCATGTTGGACCTGTTGTAAGTAAATGTATTGCTGTATTCCCAGATTTTGTCTTTTGAAAGTAATATTTTTCATTTGGTATTTCCAAAGATGTCATGTAAACAAAAAATATCCCAAAATGAAAATATCATCATCATCATTTACTCACCCTCATGTTGTTGCAAGCCTGTATGACATTCATTTTTCTGTGGAACCCAAAAGGAGACATCAGGCAGAATGTTAGACTCAGTTACCATTCACTTACATCGTACAGAATGGAAAAAGGATGCAATGAAAGTAAATGGTGACTGAGGCTAACATTCCGCATAACATCTCCTTTTGTGCACTATAGGGTTTGGAACAACATGATAATGACAGAAATGTCATTTTTGGGGGGAAATGTAGATATGACTTTAGACAAGACACAACATTTTTTCTTTATGCATAACCATATATTCAATCTGTGATATGTTTGACTGCAGGGTCCTCCTGGATCTCCTGGTCTTCCCGGACCCCCTGGCCCAGCTGGCGGTGGATATGATACATCTGGTGGCTATGATGATTACAGAGCTGACCAGGCCTCTCTCAGGGCCAAGGACTATGAGGTGGATGCCACCATCAAATCCTTGAACACTCAGATTGAGAACCTGCTGTCCCCTGAGGGCTCCAAGAAGAACCCTGCCCGTACTTGCCGTGACATCAGACTCAGCCACCCAGACTGGAGCAGCGGTAAGTTACCAAAGCTCTGGCCTTTAATTTTTTTTTTTTTAGGGGAATTGATTATTGTCGATAACCTATAAACCTTTAAAGACAGACCTACCATGAGCTCTGAGGTTGTCAGTCAATGGTATATGCCATCAGTCTGCAATATTTCTACTTTTTTCTACATTGTTTTTTAAAATAGTGTTAAATAGCAGAATTCCTTGTGAAGAACTACACTACCCATGATCCTAAAGGGATCACTACCCACTACCCATGATCGTTCTCCCTACACTATCAAACTACATTTTATGTGTCTAAATATTTTGCAGCATACTTTAAACATATTGATTCCATACTTATAGTCCACAACTTTAAATCAATAGTTATATATTTTCTATTACGTCGTTCACAATGCTTCCTGGGATTGTAGTCCATTGCCTCACAGCCTCGCCAAAATTAAAGGAATATTCCAGGTTCAATACAAGTTAAGCTCAATCGACAGCATTTGTGGCATAATGTTGATTACCACAAACAATTATTTCAACTCGTCCCTCCTTTTCTTTAAAAAAAAAGCACAAATCGAGGTTACAGTGAGGCATTTACAGTGGAAGTGAATGGGGACAATTTTTGGAGGGTTTAAAGGCAGAAATGTGAAGCTTATCATTTTATTAAAGCACACATTCATTCTTCTGTTAAAACTCATATATTATTTAAACTGTAAAGTTGTTTAAATCATCAATTTTACAGTTATTTTAGCATTTTAGGGTTTGTTGACTACATCGTCATGGCAACAAAGTTGTAAAATTGGCTATAACTTTACACAAAAGGTTAGTAAGTGGTTTTATCAGACAAAAATCATGTTAACACATATTGTTTTTGTCTTGTGGCTTTACTTTTGAAACAGTGAGTATATTAACGTTTAAGGATTGGCCCCATTCACTTCTATTGTAAGTGCCTCACTGTAACCCAGATTTTTGCTCTTTTTAAAGAAAAGGAGGGGCAAGTCAAAATACATACATACAATATATATATATATATATATATATATATATATATATGGTAATCAGTATTATGCCACAAATGCTGTCCATTGAGCTTAACTTGTATTGGACCCGGAATATTCCTTTAAAATTCTTGTCTGTTTTTCAAAAAAAAAAAATTGTTATTTTTTTTGCTTTAAATAAAAGTTTGTAATGTTGCGATTTGTCACGGAGTTGATTCGTTTGGCTCAAAGCTATGAAAATTTTTTTATGGGAAAAATACTTCCGGAACCAAGGCGCCTAAAAAGTGGGCTGACACTGTTGCGATTTTTCCTACTATAAAATGGAAGGCTTATCTATGTTTTTTAATTCCTCTTTAGGTTTCTACTGGATTGACCCCAACCAGGGCTGCACCATGGATGCCATCAAGGCCTTCTGCGACTTCACCACTGGCCAGACCTGCATCCACCCCCACCCAGAGAGCATCCCACGCAAGAACTGGTACAGAAACTCCCAAGAGAAGAAACACGTTTGGTTTGGCGAGACCATCAATGGTGGTACTGAGGTAAATAGCAGTTTTCTAACAGTTAGATACATGACTGAACGTTTTTAAGATTTAGTTTAACATTTGTTTTCAACTTAGAAGTCTGAAGGTTGCTTTCTGGCATTCCCTTTTCAGTTTGGCTACAATGATGAGACCCTGAGCCCTCAGTCCATGGCTACTCAACTAGCCTTCATGCGTCTGCTGGCCAACCAGGCAGTCCAGAACATCACCTACCACTGCAAGAACAGCATTGCCTACATGGATTCTGAGAATGGCAACCTGAAGAAGGCTGTGTTGCTGCAAGGCTCAAATGATGTGGAGCTTAGAGCGGAGGGCAACAGCCGTTTCACTTTCAGCGTCCTAGAGGATGGCTGCAGTGTAAGTTCTGATTTTATGCTTGGATTAAATAGATATATAAGCCAAATGGCCGTAAATGGATATAATGGACCCTTTTCACAGACTATCATGACATGTTTCCACCTTAATAGCAGCGTAAATCAAATTGTTTATTTTTAATTATTTAATGTAAATGTATAACATTATTGTTTATGCTAAAGAAATCGTCAACAGTGCTGCAATGGGGTTTGTAAAATAGCTGCTATGGGAGTGATAGAAAGTTTGGCAATTTCTTTCTTCTGACTGCCGTAATCTATCTCTCTCTGCTTTTACCTCTTATGGAATGTCATAGAAACATAATAGTGGATTTTTTCTTTTGCTGTTGGAGCAAATGGGAACACAAAAATAATATTTGCTTTGGTCTCCCATTCAACACTACAAAAGTTTACCCCACTATAGGTTACCTGTGTGAAAATGGTCCATAGTGTTAGAGGATAGTGTTTATATAGAGACTGTCACCATCACGTAAGCTTTAAGTTAATCAAGGTAGTTTAAACACTTTACCATTACAGCATGTTTATGATATGATATGCTGACAAAGGGACTTTGACTTATACATTCTGTCTTTTTGTTACATCCCTGCAGAGACACACTGGTCAGTGGAGCAAGACAGTCATTGAATACAGAACGAATAAACCATCTCGTCTTCCCATCCTCGACATTGCACCTTTGGACATTGGTGGCGCAGATCAAGAGTTTGGTTTGGACATTGGCCCAGTCTGTTTCAAATAAATAGACTCATGATAAATTAAACGAGAGAAAGAAAGAAAAAAAGAAAAATCCCTGCCCTTCTTTCTGTGTTTTTTATACTGAATGCTGATTTTTTTCTGCAAATCCACTTGCTTAAGCTGGGCTCTATCGGAGAGGACAAATGGACTGAACGGAGCATTGAGCAATGCAAATTAATACAGCAGCCCAAAGAGACGCGGGAATACACCATGTTTGGGACATGTCATCATTCTGTAAAAATAAAAGAAGTGTAATAAAAACAATGAAAGACATCACTTTGTGGTCTTTGTATATCTTCCAAAGAGGAAGTTTAAAACCACAATTTCCGTAAGGTTTAAACTACCTCATGTGTAAAAGAAAATAGTAATCAACATCTTAGATGTCACTAGTTGGTACTAAGGCTTCGAGTTCTGCCCTGTTGGTGCTCCAATACTTGAAGCAGTGATATTATATGGTGCTAAACATGCAGTTGTGCAGGAAACCACTTTACTGTATTACTTTGTATTGTCTCTAAGGAATATTGCACAGGTCCCCCTGATAACCCCATTTTTAAGCAGGTGGAATGTTCCTAAACCCGATGTTTGTCTGGTTTTTACTTTTTGTTTAGTTTTTTGTTTTTCTCAGAGTTTTGTTTTTTTATTTTTGTTCAGGCATTACATTCTTTTACGCCCCCCAGTGTTAATACTGACAGCACAGTTGGTCCATTTTAAAGGGTTGCAGAGGCCTCTCTCAAAACAAGCCACAAAGTTTATTGTACCTATTTTGTATATGTGAGATGTTTAAATAAATTGTGAAAAGTTCTGAAAATAAAGCATGTCCAATGTTCCAAAACACATTATTCCGTGAGTTAAGTGCTTTAATAATGGGAACAAGATGTCTGACTTAATTGGACATTTTGAATGTCTGCCTGTTAAAAAAAGAACGTGATGCTTCATTCAAAATTTCATTTAGAAACGTAGATAATTATTTTTATGTGTTTATGTTCACTGAAAAACATGACATGGGTTTTCTATTTTATTCACGGAATTGGTGCTTGTCTTTGCTATTATTTCAAGTCTCTTGCCAAAAGGATATTATTTACCTCTGTTTTCAATAATGACATGCATTTTAAATGCCACAATCTTTCTCACTTTTGCATAAAAATAAAAGGCAGTCACTACAACTTGGTATGTTTGTATTTGTAGAGAATATAAATCGCTCGATTTTCAACAGAACAAATTATGGTATTAAATGGCACACATTTTTTGTGTTCCTGCCACTCCCTAGCGCAAACAAACATAACTGGTACTTTTAGATGTTTTGTCTAAGGTTAAATTCTGTGCTTTGTCCTGAACGAAGAAAGACTAAAGAAAGGCAGATGTAGATGTATGCTGGCACAGTTCCTGGCTGTAAATATTAATGCGGAAGCCAGAAGCAAACACAAAGTATGACAAGACAATAGAGCATTATTGGATTATTATTGCGAAACCGTAAACGTGTTGGAAAAGCATTTGGCTGGAGCCAGGCCTAAATAACAACAGCATGTTTTGAGGCTTGGGGATAAATGCCCTTTAAAAATGTTCACCCGTTTTCAATAGTAACAACATGTATATGCAAGCCTGGTTCCCTCAACTGAACAACGTTGGTGCTTTATTTTTAATGTGTCTTCACTTTAACTACTAGAACACCCCCACTAAATTCAGAAGCACCCTCAGAGATTTTGATCTGGAACCAGACCTGTGTACATGTCAAGTAGCTTTACTGTTCATTTGTCCATACAAGTTGAACAAGCTACACATTTGAAGGGATATGCAAACAAATCAATGTGTGACCGACCCGGCACACATCACAATATGTTCGACAGTATGTGACGATATCATGTGATAATGTAATAATGACTGGTGCAGGTCCCTCAGATAGGCCTATATGCCTTCTCTTGTACATACTTGCTCTTGTTTCGTAATTTCTTTTAGTTGAAGGTGCACTCAGTTTTTTTTTTTTTTTTTTTGGTATGTTAAAGTGGCTTACATTGGCTTATACTGACACCTAGTGGCCTGGATGAAGACTACATCATTGAAACAGTAGTTTTCAGTTACCAATGCAATTTTAGAAATTCACTATGCACAGTAAACCAGAATTAATTTAATCCATGAATGAAAGTGTCCAATAACAGGGCAGTTACTCAGATTAAGTGAGTAGTATTCAGATAGTCATGTGTTGCTAACATGGCTGCCCCATGAGGAGCCCCTGCCCAATGTAGAATAAAGAGATTTTATAAGGTTACCGATATGACTGAACTCTTCATCTCACATGAGTGGTCATGATTTTATACATACTGTATGTTTCAAAATGACTATTCATTTCTTTTGAAGTAAAACTTTAAATGAGAGAAAAAATAAAATACTGAGTGCACCTTTAACTGGAGCAACTGTTTTTCCTGTTTGTTACTTCAGCACCCCTTTAAAAGATCATAGCTTGCGAGATGTTTTCTAGTATAGGGGTCACTAGGTTGGTCGATACAGTTTTAAGTTGTCGGGTAATAAAAAGAACTTATAAAAATAAGACAATTTCAATGTTCCAAAATACTTTCTAAAGTTTGTTAATTCATGATTAAACTTATGTTGTATACTTTTGGTGTTGGCTGTGACGAGTTTAAAGAGGGAAGCCACAGACAGAAAAGATAACAGTTTTTATTTTGAAACAAAGTGAACACCCACTTTTGACCCAGAAATGAACCATGTGCCAACTAACCCTGTACTCCCCCATACAGAGCAGATTTTTTTTTTTTTTGCAAAAAAACAAGCAAAAAAGGACAGAATATTGCCGTGCCGTATATTTAAGCAAGATATTACCATTAGGTCATCTTGAAATGTTGTTTCGAACTGTAAAGGTTATATATCCTTAGAAACTGTTTGTTACAGGGAAAAAAGAAACCGGAGAGCTTTATGTCTAAGAAACTGTATCCATGGCAAATATTAGACAAAACATTCATGGATAAAGTAAACATATTTTTAAAAATGTCTAATACTATTTTACACTTTAAAGGGTACAGTAGTGGCCAAAAATATTGGCACCCATGGTAAATATGAGCAAAGAAGGCTGTGAAAATAAATCTGCATTGTTTATCCTTTTGATCTTTCATTCAGAAAATGTACAAATGTCTAACCTTTAATTGAAGTAAAACATTTGAAACGGGGTAAATATCTCATTATGAAATAAATATTTTTCTCCAAAATGCATTGGCCATGATTACTGACACCCTTTTATAATTGCATTTAGTTATCACACATTGGCACATATACAGTGAAATTATTTTTTTCACATATACCAGCTAAGCTGGGGTCAGAGTGCAGGGTCAGCCATGATATTGTGTCTCTGGAGCAGATAGGGTCAAGGGCCCAACAGTGGCATCTTGGCAGCACTGGGGCTTGAACCCCTGACCTTCTGATCAGTAACCCAGAGCTTTAACTGCTGAGCCACCACTGCCCCTATTTTATTCAATACTTTTTGCAATCTCCCTTTGCCAAGATAACAGTTTTGAGTCTTCTCTTACAATACCTAATGAGGTTGGAGAACACCTGGCAAGGGAGCTGAGAACATTCCTCCATACAGAATCTCTACAGATCCTTCAGATTCAGAGGTCTATGTTGGTGGACTCTCCTCTTCAGTTCACCACACACATTTTCTATGGAGTTCAGGTCAGGGGACTGGAATGGCCATGGCAGAACCTGGATTTTGTAGTCAGTGAACCATTTTTGTGTTGGATTATTGCCCTGCTGGAAGATCCAACCAGGGCCCATTGTAAGCTTTCTGGCAGAGGCAGTCAGGTTTTGATTTTTTATCTGTTGGTATTTGATAGAGTCCGTGATGCCATGTATCTGAACAAGATGTCCAGGACCTCTGGCAGAAAAACAGCCCCACAACATTAAAGATCCAGCACCACATTTAACCGTGGGCATTGGGTACTTCTTCATCTCTGTGTGCGCCAAACCTATCTCTGGTGTTTGCTGCCAAAAACCTCTATTTTTGCTTCTTCTGACCATAGAAGCCGGTCGCATTTGAAGTTCCAGTAGTGTCTGGCAAACTGAAGACGCTTGAGTTTGTTGTTGGATGAGAGCAGAGGCTTTTTTTCCTGAAACCCTCCCAAACAACTTGTGGTGATGTAGGTGATATCTGATTTTTTTTATTTTATTTTGTTTTTGAGACTTTCTGACCCCAAGACCCAACTAATTTCTGCAGTTCTCCAGTTGTGATCCTTGGAGATTCTTTGGCCATCTGAACCATCCTCCTCACTGTGCGTGGAGACAATATAGACACACGTCCTTTTTCAGGCCGATTCTTAACATCCCCAGTTGATTGGAACTTGTTAATTATTGCGCTGATGGTGGAAATGGGCATTTTCAATGCTTTGGCTATTTTCTTATAGCCACTTCCCATTTTGTGAAGCTCAACAACCTTTTGACGCATATCAGAACTATATTCTTTAGTCTAACCCACTGTGACTGATTAAGAGAATTTGGCCTGTGTGTTATTTCATATTTATACCCCTGTGAAACAGGAAGTCATGGCTGAACAATTTCATGTTCCTAGTCACCCAGGTGCACTAAAAAATGTAAAATATGAAGGGGAATATACTTCAGATATATTTTACTTATAAGAATTTCTAGGGGTGCCAATAATTGTGACCAACGTGTTTTAGAGAAACATATTTAATGAGATATTTCCCCTCCTTCAATTGTTCTACTTCAATTAAAGGTTGGATTTTTGTGAATTTTTTGAATGAAAGATCAAAGGGATAAACAATGCATTGCCAATTTTACAGCCTTCTTTGCTCATATTTACCATGGATGCCAATATTTTTGGCCACTACTGTACATTACTTATTTTTTGAAGAAGACCGAAGTGCTTTTGTTGTTTAGTAGCCTAAAATGACTGAATATATCATGATAATTGTAGGCATTTTGTTCTTTGATATTAAGACAAAGCAAGAACGCAATGTGCGATCAGGAAAGACAAGTCTAAATTCACACTATTTTGCACCGATGTTTGACTTTAACAGACAATTGATTTCGTCTGTGTTACGCCCATAAGATTTGTTTAGCAGGAAACATAATCATAGTCCAACCGGGTAGAAGGTTCAGGAATATTAAACATTTACGAGATATTTTTCTCTCTCCAGCTAGACAAGTGAGGCATTTTTGTTGTTTGTTTGTTTTTCCTCAGAAGAACGAAAGGACTACTTTGAGAAATACAATATTCTAATATTTAAGAACTTAATACAGTAAAAAGAAAAAAAAAAGCGAAAGTAAAACACTTCTGAGAGGTGGATATGAAAGCTGATGCAGCCGCAGCACTAGGATCAGCCTCGCACAGCACTGAATCCGCTCTGCACTCGACAGGAGCCGCTGAAGTAGACGAGGGAAGCGGGGACGCGCTTCTCCGCTCTGCCTCTGCCAGCTCCGCCGCAACTCGTCTTTCTGCCTGTTGTCATGGAGGAGCCAAGATGGCGGTCCTGGCCTATAACCTAGGCAAACGGGAAATAAATCAGCATTTCAGCATCAAAAATGCCAAACTGCTGGCTGTCGCCGTCGTCGTCCTGCTCACTGTGTTTCACTCTGCTTCTCGGTATTATGGAGGTGAGTGTTTTATTGTAGTGCGTGAGAACAAGCTGTGTTAGCGTCAGTGCTAGCGCTGTCACTTATGCAATGTTTACAATCAGCGTGTATGTGTTTGTTTGTATCTGTATCTGTATCTGTCACTGCTAGGGGTGAGCTGCAACTGTGACCTGTTCCTTAAAACAGACATACATTTGGCGTGGTTTGGTTAAAAACACTGGACAGCGCAGAATGTTAACGGTCAAAGATATTTATCTGTTGACAATACAGATGAAGCTGAAGGCAGCGCTTTAGCCCAGCAGCTGATTTTAAAACGGAAGTGGTGCGTTTTTAGAAAGTCTGCATTATTTGCATTGCCAGTTAGACCTGATTCTTTAGTCGCATAGTGAATGGATGAGTTGTATCTTAAAATCTATATGTCAAAATGTCCTGGTCATATTTAACCCTAAATCAATACAAAAAGATGTCATTAAATTTTACACAAAGAAAATGAAGCCTATATTTAGGTCATAGATTTCGTAGATTTCGATTGTTTTTTTGTTTTTTATTATTGTTTTTAAATATTAGTATTATTATTTTTATTTTATTTTTTTGCGGTGTGACATCTTTTTCAGGACACTTTTAAGCACATTTTGCCGCCAATTCTCATTAACGTAACGCGTCCGGAAATTTTACTGTTCCCATTGTCTTCAGTGATGATTCTCATTACCATAATAGTATTTTATTATTATTATTATTATTTCTTTAATGTATTACAGCAAAAATATGTGTTGTACAATTATTTTTATATTGGAAATCTGTGAAAATGAAAGGGAGTAATGCTATAATGTGTAAATACCATTTAAATAATATATCATTTTTTTCACATTGCGGTAATGAGAATTGGGGAGTAAAATGTGCGTAACTGTCATGAAAATAATGTTGCAATGTAAAAAACCTCTAAAATAGGCTCTAAAATAATCTTCATTTTCTTTCTGCACAGTATCATTTCTCATTTGTTTCTTTTCTATATAGATGACTAATATTGGCAGTATATTCATGCTGTATAGCCAGAGGGGATCTGGCTCCCCCAGCTGAGCCTGGTTTCTCCCAAGGATTTTCTTTTTTTTTTTTTTTTCCCTTCCTTTAATTATTGTCTTTTGGGTTCCTTGCCACAGTCGCCTTTAGCTTGCTCACTGGGGGCCTAAAGACATATTTTTAAGGCATGATTTTCCAAAACGTTTTTCAATGAAACTGCTCAATTAAGGCATTTACATTCTGTAAAGCTGCTTTGAAACAATGTGTTTTGTGAAAAGTGCTATACAAATAAAAATGGCTTGACTTTTGATTTTGGAGTAAAATAGGATCAGGACATTTTCTTGACTGGTTTCGTGAGAACCACCCAAATGTGGTGATACAGTCGTCCTGGTAGACCATTAATCCAGTCCTGACTTGTGCTGCCAGCTATTATTTTGTAATTGATTTCAGCTTCATATTTTGGCATCCTCAAATGAAATTAATTGTGCTTCATGACACGGCTAGCAGGACTGTGAACTGTTTGCTTTTTTAACTTCTCATTACATTCTAATATAGGCCATTAGTATTTTATGAGTACAGCAGGTGCTAAACATGACTGTCAATTTCATAACCTTTATTAAGACTATTGGCATTGTGCTGTCGTTCAAAAAGTAATTGTAAATATTAACTTATTTGCCACATCAAGTTATTTAAAAGTTTATATATATATATATATATATATATTTCATGTCAGTTCTAAATTTTAGGTCATGATAGCTGCATGAATAATAACTGTACAAGAATTAAACAAATATTTTTTTTAAATAGCTTTAGATGGAGTATAGCATGTTACACTGCAGGACATTGCTGTCATTGCTTGACTTTACATGTCAGCCATCTTTTTGGAATTTTTCTTCACCCTAATTATGGGTTGCTTCTTTCAGGCAGTGACACATGTGACTGGCTTTTATCCAGTGGACGCTTTTTAGGGGACAATGTGTGGCAGCCCTATGGCTGCATGTTACACAACTACAAAAGCACGTAAGTCATGCTGTGAATACACCTTCATGACCGTTGGGGAATGAGAATGTGGATTTTAATTTACAAACCTTTTTGTTGTCTTTCAGTGAAGCGAAGATTTGCCTCAGAGAGAAGAGAATAGCATTTGTTGGAGACTCAAGAATACATCAGCTCTTCTATTCTTTCATTAAAATGATCAACCCAGAGGTGAAAGAGGATGGGAACAAGGTTTGTTGTTGCTAGTCCTATTCAGTAACTGGTATAATAGATTCTTTAGTGGTGGTGTTTGGCTTGTAGATGTTCAAGTAATTTAATCTCTAATACAGGCTTCTGTCGAATTAAAAGGGAAAGAGTGAAATCTTTTCTGTTTATCAGAAGATTAACTGGTATTTCAGAAGTGGCTGTTTGTAGACATTAATACCATGCACGTTCAGTACTGTCTCTTATTGCATCATATAATAAATGATGGTATGTAATGTCCTTCATGTTTTTTCTCTGCATTTATGAATAACTTCTCAAGCATGAGAACATCCCATTTGTAGATGGTGAATTCATTGTGGTGAGTTAATTCAAATTTGATGTGTCCTGTGTAGTAGTTTGAACTGAATCATTTTGATTAAACCTTTAAATCTCCATAGTTAATTGATTCTTATTTAAACACACAAAATATGCTACATATGTTTACCTTACAGGACTTCCTGTGGTATCCTGAGGTGAATAATTCCTTGAAGGAGCAGTTGATGTCATGGGCAGAGGTAATCAAATTGTACTGAAAATAAAACATTTTTATTAACATGCGTAAGGTGTTGAATCTTGTCTTCTATCTCAATAATTACAGGGATCCACTCTCAAACCACATGTCATCATCTTCAGTGCTGCTACAGTGAGTCAGTTAGTGGTTGCAGACAATAATGCCTTGGTACTTTTATTCAGATTCATTTTAATGACTTAATGTTTGTGGTTTCCAATAGTGGTCCATCAAGTTGCACAACGGCAAGAGCGAGGCACTCTTTCAGTACAAAGAAAACCTTACAGCTATATCAGACACACTGGAAAAACTACCTGAGCACAGTGAAGTCTACTGGGTTCTGCAAGGTATGTTTTGAAATTGAGACTTTGCCTTCATAAGAGGACATTTTGGCTTCACGTTTCTCTTTCATTTTGTGCCATGTCTGTTTATTTAGATCCTGTTTATGAGGAGGTGCTCAGTGAAAGCCGAAAGATGATCACAAATGAACAGATAAACATGTACAACGAGGTGGCAGTTAGTACTCTGAATAACAGCAAGAAGAAGGTCAAGTTCTTAGAGGCCTCTCGGCAAGCCGCCATGGAGACAATTTCCAAATCGGTGGATGGTCTGCACCTCCCTGAGAGCACAAGGGCTGTTGTAAGTCCACAGCTGAATCATATTAAAGGTTATTATTAAAGGTTATGAAAATTCTGTCATGATTTTATTTCTTCCGTGGAACACAAATGGAAATGTTAGGCAGAATGATAGCCATTCACTTCCATTGTATGGAAAAAAAGATGCAATAAAAGTGAATGGTAACTGAGGCTAACATACTGCCTAATATCTCCATTTGTGTTCCATGGAAGGAAGAAAATCATGTGGGTTCAGGATGCGAGGGGAGTAAATGATGACAGAATTTTCATTTTTTGAGTGAATTATTATTTTAAGGGTTCGAATATAATTATTTTCGGTAAATATGACTTTTTGCACACATCTCAGGGTGCCATGGTGCTGATGAACTCCATGTGCAACAAGATCCTGAAGCCCATTGACGGCTCTTGCTGTCAGAGTACTCCTCCCCTGAGCGTCCTTCAGAAGCTGGCTGCTGCTCTCTTCCTGGTGTCCAGCATCTGCTTTCTCCTCCTGGGCTGTACAAGACATTATAAGAGCAGGCCCGTTCCTGATCTGGAGAGTGGGGAGGAGAAGAAACCCCCTACTGCGGGTCAGTTCAACCCAAAGGGACCATTACTGGCCATCTGCAAAATGGGCCTAATCATGTTGTACTTCTACCTGTGTGACCGGGCAGACATCTTTATGAAGGAACAGAAATTCTACACACATTCTACCTTTTTCATCCCTCTCATCTACATCTTCGTTCTGGGCATCTTCTATTACGAGAACAGCAAAGAGGTAGTACAGTTTCTTTGGAACTTAAAAATTGAAAAGTGATGTTTTTAAATATATGCCTATTAGCTCTGTTCCAAAACCTAGTGAGCTGCCTACATAGGCAACTGCCTTCTAAGGCAGTATTCTAACTGTCATGGAACCTCATAAGTCACAAATTATGTTACGCTCTACCAGTGTTGGGTGTAATCCAATTACAAATTAATTAGCAAATCAAAAAGGTAGTGTAATGCATTACATTTTAAATTCTTATAATCAGATTACAGTTTCAGTTAATGTAATTAGTATGTTATAGGGTTGTGCTTATTTCTAAAATAATATTTGTGTAGAATACATGAATTATGGTCCTGTAACGAGTCATTGTGAAGGAGAAATAGGAGATGCTGAGTGTATGACTTGTGTGTAACAATGAACAAGAAAGAAATGTAGACATTATTTTGAATTTGTTGAGCTGAAAGGTGTTTTAGAAAGTAAGTAATTAGTAATGTGATTACTTTTTCAGTGAAGTAATTAGTAAAGTAAAAAAAAAGATTACAATTTGAGAGAAATAAGTAGTAATTTAGTAATAGTAGATAGTTATTTTTAAGTAACTTACCCAACACTGGGCTCCACATAGGTACCAACACAAACAGGGCTCTGCACAGAAAACTTGATTGATTTTCAATTAATTGCCAATTGAAATCGCAGTTGATTTCAATAGACTTTGGGGTTATTGTTACTCTAATAAGCATAGAAATACATGACACATACAAAAGGACACAAATATTGGTTAGTTATTATTATATTAGACATTTCTCTCACTTCCTCCACCACCTTGGATTTATTTTTAACTGAGTTTGGCACAGCAAAGAATACATGCGATGCTGCCTTAAAGCCAAAGTATGCTTCGGTGTTCCACGTGCTGGTGTGTCTCCCGCATAGTGCGTGCAATGCAAATTTTGTCATCAGCACAGTTTGTGCAGACTGTCCACGTGCAGCTCAATTTTTCTAGACCTGTGGAGCAGTCCGCATCTTTGCATGTTGTTTAAACATACACCTGTTGCTGACTGTACTAAAGATTATTACAAAGTATTTATAGTACGCATGCATCAAATGCATCTGTATGGGTAAAAAGAGTGTACTTTGAAAGGCTGAGTGCTCGACCATGCTCGAAATGTTACAGCATGCAAAAAAACGAAGTGTACACTGGCCTTTAGATATTGGCCAAAAACGAGGTATCTTAATGGCAGCATAATTAACATAATTAAGATAATTAAGAGCTCATTTAGGAGAGAGTCGCGTGGCGCCATGCAAAGGTCGGACGTGTGAATGGCGAGCTCTGCGCATTTCGCTAGTTTTATTTCTATTTGTGTCATAAACCGGTGAGATTCGATACATTCTGATTCTTAACAGTTTTATGAAGACAATATGTCAAAGAATTCAAAATCCTCAGGCTCTGGAGACGTTAAAAGACACTGACGTGCTCAAGCTGACACCCCTGACAGGGCCGCAGACCAGGGACTCGGTTTGGACAATGCGGTGGGCGAAATCCAGCATCAGCTAGGTTGAATCTACACGTTTTTTGTGTTTATTCAGTATATTGGCTAGAGTGTGTTTTATAGACTATTTTTTTCTGTGTAATTCTGTCTCACAAAATTTGTATAGAAGCACTGGACTTGAGCAATCCAACGGCAAAGTTGTTGTGGGGACCCTTGTAGGCGTACATGGACTGTTTGAGTTAAAGAGGGATGGCGCGATGGCGCGTTTTTCTTTTTTCTGGGTTTTTGTTTTTGTTCCTGAGGAAGTTCGGGGGTTGTCTGTTGCACTAGTGGGGAATGTGGACTAGGGCTGCAACTAATGATTATTTTGATAATCGACTAATCTAACGATTATTAGAACGATTATTCGACTATTCGGGTGATTATTGCAATGATTAATCATTAGCTTTAAACCGACTATTCAGCTTGTGCCCCGACTTAAAAGGTTGTATTAAACGTGCTTGCTAACAATAAAGAGAACAAAATCATCTTTTAAAAACAACTCTAAATGACATTCACTGAATTAAAGGGAAAAAATACTTTTTATTATGTTTAATTCAGTAACAATTTCGCTACAAAAAAATCCTATTGTTATCGTGTTTTTGTCTTGTTTTCCATTTAAAATCCTTAAAACAAGATATATGTTACTTCTCAAGTAAATGTAAGATATTTAGACTTGCTTTAAGAGAATGTATAATATAAGTGTATTTTGTCTTTACTGCACTCGCAGAAGTATAACCATCTGAAAAGATACACTTATATACATAATATATTTTTTCAGATGGTTATACTTCTGCGAGTGCAGTAAAGACAAAATACACTTATATTCAAGATCTATTCTCTAAAAGCAAGTCAAAATATCATATATGCTGCTTTGGTGAATGCATCTTTTTTTAAAGGATTTTTATATATTTTAAAATATTTGTATTTTTAATATTATATTCATTCTCAGATGAAAAAAAAAAAAAAAAATCTTCTGCTGTATAGCTGCTAAAATAAGTGTACGTTGTTTTAAAGGAGTTATATGTATTGGAAAACAAGCCAAAACAAAAACAAATAAAAAATGTATTTTTTTGCAGTGTATAATGGGCCAAAGACTACCCTCTCTCACCTTTTTGTTCACTTCAATCCATCTTTAACTCACAAAAAAACAAACTCTTTCTTATTAATAAAGCTGCGTTTTGCCAATTTTCTTCACGATAAGAAATGCACAGTGACACATATATTATGATTCAATAAGTTTCCATTGCGTTATAATCTAGCTGCATTAAGCGTGCACACTCGAGGGATGAGCGTCCCCGCAACAGAGTGTACCTCAATCGGGTGCAGTTTCAATCTCTCCCCCTTAGATCGGGACACTTCGCGCAACTCCTAGAAGAGGCGCTGACCGCACAGAGAAATGCCAGTTTCCTTATTATTTTAACTTTAATAAAGCTGTAACACATTAAATAGAACTGCATTAAAGATGTAATGCCGGGGTGTTTCCTTTAAAGACGCTTGACACGGCTCCGCTTATTCCACAACAAGAATGCTTCTGTATTTACTTATGTTGTATTTTTGCTTTATAATTCCCTCAAACTTCGCATTCTACATCACCTGAAGCTGTTTGGAAAGTTTAGAGTGTGTCTGGACTGTGAGATGTGTTTTCTTCTCCTCAGTTAGGCGCGAGCTGCAGTGCTGCTTTTGTGTGCAATCATTAGTTTCATATGATCTTATGTTACACTAAGATCAAACGACTATTTGACAATGAAAATTTTTGTCGACAATTTTTTATTGTCGACGTTGTCGATAACGTCAACTAATCGTTTCAGCCCTAGTGTGGACTTTTCTAATTTTATTTTTGACACAGTCTATTTTTTTCTTATGTCAAAATGTAAAATGTTAATATGTCTCTTTCCACGCGGAATGTGAATGGGTTGGGGCATCCCATAAAAAGAAGGAAGGTTATTTCTTTTTTTAAACGTAAGAAAAATGATATAGTGTTTCTTCAAGAAATGTATCTTTCCCCGCAGGAAGCTGAAAAATTTGGGAAGATATGGGGTGGACATGTTTTCTTTAGTGCTGGCTCAAGTAAGAGCAGGGGAGTCATTACATTGATAGATAAACATCTACAATTCAAATGTCTCAAACAGATTAAAGATAAATTAGGAAGAGTCATTATTGTTTTAGCAGAAATTCAGGGGCAAAGGCTGATTACCTAACGCTGATGATCAGGGCTTTTTTTATAGATCTTGAAGGGTTGTTGCAAGCCTCTGGCACCCCTCATGATATAATATTGGGAGGAGACTTTAATCTTTTGATGGACTCAGTCCTTGATCATAGTGAAGTAAAAGTGTGTAAGCCCCCTAGAGCTTCACAGGATGTGTAAAAATCTTGGTCTTACAGATATTTGGAGACTTTTGAACCCATCTGGTAGGGACTATACATTATTTAATAGATTTCTTTTAAATATATATAAGTCCCTCATTTCTTCTGTCGTTGATTTGCTCAACTGGAAACATCTTAGTCTTGGATCACGCCCTGGTGAGTTTAGAGGTGTTGCCACATACAGAGAAAAATAAATCATATAAATGGTGCTTTAATGTATGCCTTTTGCAAAATCCTGAATTCCAACAAATGTTAAAGGCTGAGGTCAATGTTTATATGGAGACCAACTGGTCCTCAGTATCCTCTGTGGGTGTGGCTTGGGAGGCACTTAAGGCGGTTCTTAGGGGCCGGATCATACAGTATGCCTCATTCATCAAAAAATCCAAAGTACAAGAACTCGTGGAGTTGGAAGGGAATATTAAAAATGCAGAGGCAGAGCTGTTATATATTATATTGTAATATAATACTAATTTGTTGCGGAAGGTGGAGTCTTGGCTATTGAGTCATGCTTTGAGTCAGGTGACAAAGCAGGGAAGCTTTTAGCTAGATAATATATAAAGCAGAGAGAGTCTTTTTCTACCATTCCCTCAGTGAATTGATATTAATTATGCTTTTAAGAATTCTATCTTGATCTCTACATTTCCAAGTCTTCATCTACTGATGAAGATATTAGAAACTTTGTGGAACCATTAGATCTTCCTAAACTGACGACTGAGCAAAATAATTTACTTGATTCTGAGATAACCTTGGAGGAGCTTGACGAGGTAATTAAGGTCTTGCCTACAGGCAAGTCTCCGGGGCCAGATGGCTTTGCCCCTGAATTTTTTAGATCTTATGCTACAGAACTGGCTCCACTTTTGCTAGAAGTTTATACAGAATCATTAAAGAACGGAAAGCTTCCGCCAACCATGACACAAGCCCGGATCAGTCTGATTCTTAAAAAGGACAAAGATCCAAGCGAGTGTAAGAGTTACCGTCCAATTTCCCTGATCCAGCTAGACGTAAAAATATTGTCAAAAATTTTGGCTAACTGATTAAGAAAAGTTATGACATCTCTTATACACATAGATCAGGTGGGGGTTTATTTGGGGCCGTAGCTCTTCGGAAAACATTAGGCGTTTCATCAGTATCACGTGGTCAGTGACGAATGATCAGACTCCGGTCGCTGCCATCTCACATGACGATGAAAAGGCATTTGATATGGTAGAATGGGATTATCTTTTTAAGATTTTGGAAATATATGGGTTCGGAAATATTTTTATTGGATGGATTAAGTTACTTTATAGACACCCAGTAGTGGTGGTACAAACAAATGGATTAATTTCAGATTATTTTAATCTGGACAGGGGCACCCAGCAGGGTTGCCCTCTTTCCCCATTATTGTTCTGTCTTGCCCTGGAACCATTAGCAGCCACGATAAGAATGATTTTCTTATCGATAAGATGATTTTCCAGGGGTGGTGGTGGGTATGGTGCATAAGCTTTTGCTTTATGCAGATGATATTTTATTATTCGTCTCCGACCCCACTAGATCTATACCTTGCCCGAATTATTAATTCCTTTTCTAAATTCTCAGGATACAGAGTCAATAGGTCTAAATCCGAAGCTTTGGCTCTGACAATGTACTGCCCAGTAATGGCTTTTTAGCTGGGCGCCTTCCAGTAGCCTAAACAGGGCATTAAGTATTTGGGCATTTTATTCTCAGCAAAATTGTGTGATTTAGTTAGTTAATTTTGACCCCTTAATAAAAAGGTTTTCAAGCGACGTGGAGAGGTGGGCTTCATTACATTTATCTATGATTGGGAAAGTTAATGTTATTAAAATGAATTGTATTCCAAAATTCATCTACCTGCTACAGTCTCTCCCTGTAGATGTCCCTCTCTCTTATTTCAAGCAATTTGATAGCATAGCGGAGTCCTTCATTTGGAATGGTAAGCGTCCCAGATTACACCCCGTTATCTCGCATTTGCACTCGGTATGGACAAAAGTGTCCAGAGTGTTTAATTCGGACATTTATTTAAATATTGCCTCGAGCATATGGCAGAATCCAAATTTATGTATTAATAAGCCCTCTTTCTGCTGGTCAGAGTGGATTGTGAGGGGGGTTACTATACTCGGTGACCTATATGAAAGTGGATTGTTGAGATCTTTTGAAAATACGGTTCAACATTTTAGGATTCCCAGATCTCAGCTCTTTAGGTATTTACAGCTGCGCCACCTGCTCTGTACTATTCTTGTGGATCGTATGCACCCCCCTAAAGCGACAGATACTCTGAAAGTCATGATTACTGCGTTTGGAAAAGGCTTCAACTTCGCTCAAGAGATTATGGGAGAAAGATCTAAACTTGGTATTGGAGGAGGGAGTGTGGGCTAGGATTCTAAAAAACATCAAGTCTACATCTAGAGATGCAAGGGTGCGCCTTATGCAATTTAAGATTTTACATAGATTCTATTGGACCCCCTCTAGATTGTAGAGGCTGGGTCTTAAAGACACACCCACCTGCTGGTGATGCCAATCAGAAAATGGGGACACAACCCATGTTTTTTGGTGTTGTGTTAAGATACAAGAATTCTGATTGAGGGTCCAGAGTTTTATGGGTGACGTATTAGGTACTCAAATCTCATTTTGCTCCAGACTCTGTATTTATGTGATGGGGCGGTCACTGATGTAGGGGATAAGTACATGAAAAATTGGATCCTGGCCAGTGTTATGATAGGCAGACAGGTTATCTTTAGAGGATTGAAGTCGGCTAGAGCCCCCTCATTTCGTGAGTGTTATGCGGAGATGAGTGGGGAGTGGGACATTTGAAGAATTGTCACAGAAGGCTAGGCTAAATGGATGAATTCAATAAGAAATGGGGCAACTATTTAGCCTTTTTAGAAGGCTCTCAGGGAGGAGCAATAGAGGGAGACGTGTTGTTTTAAATGTGTGTGTTGTATACTTTTTATGGTTTATATATATATATATATATATATGTATATGTGTGTGTGTGTGTGTGTGTTATATAGAATCAATAAAATTGTTAATAAAAAAAAAAAGTGCTCATTTTGGAAAGAGTCTTCATATTGGGAGTGTTCATAAAGGGATAGTTCACCCAAAAATCGCCCTCCTGGCATCCCAGATGTGTTTGACTTTCTTTCTTCTGCTGGAAATAAACAAAGATTTTTAGAAGAATATTTCAGCTCTGTAGGTCCATACAATGCAAGTGAATGGTGGACAGAAATTTGAAGGTCCAAAAATCACAAAAAGGCAGCATAAAAGCAATCCATAAGACTCCATTGGTTATGATAGGTGTGGGTGAGAAACAGATCAATATTTAAGTCCTTTTTTCCTATAAATTCTCCTGCCTGCCCAGTTGGTGGCATTATGCATGAAGAATGTGAATCGGCAAAAACAAAAGTATGTGAAAGTGGAGATTAATAGAAAAAATTACTTAAATATTGATCTGTTTCTCATCCACACTTATCATATCGCGTCTGAAGATATGGATTTAACCATATGGATTACTTTTATGCTGCCTTTATGTGCTTTTGGAGCTTCAAACTTTTAGTACCCATTCACTTGCATTGTGAGGACCTACAGAGCTGAGATATTCTTCTAAAAATCTTTGTGTTCTGCTGAAGAAAAAGTCATTCACATCTGCGATGGCCTGAGGGTGAGTAAATAATAAGAGAATTTTCATTTTTGGGTGAACTATCCCTTTAAAAATGCTGCCATCATAGGCAGCTTACTAGATTTTAGAACAGAGCATTCTTTCACTGTTGTTGTAATCTTGCTGCTTGGTCAAGTCTTTTTGAATTGTAAGCGTGCAATTCTTATTTCCTTTTCTAGACCAAACTCCTGAACAGAGAACAGACAGATGAATGGAAGGGCTGGATGCAGCTGGTTATCCTCATTTATCACATGTCAGGAGCTAGCTCTGTACGTGATTTAATAGTTTAGTTTTATTTATTCACTCTTGTATTGCAAATCATTGACTGCCCTCTCAAATTGTGCTATTGTCTCCTTATCTCCTCAGTTTATACCTGTATACATGCATGTCCGTGTCCTGGTAGCTGCGTATCTCTTCCAAACAGGATATGGACACTTCTCATTCTTCTGGCTAAAGGGTGACTTTGGACTCTACAGAGTCTGCCAGGTACCTGTTGCTACCCTCTGCCTTATTTTACTGGAATACACATACTTACTAAAAATAGCACCAATTATAGTGTCAAATACTGCATACTGCCAGTCTGGAGTTTGGACACACCAGAATAATAGTCATCAAAAAGTCATACAGTAACTTTGTTACTGTATATTTTAGATTATAAGTAAACAACCATTTGCCTAGATTACAGCTCTGGGCATTCTCTCAACCAACTTTATGAAGTTTCCACCTGGGATGTTTTTTAAACCATATTGTAGGTTTTCCTTCACTATCTGGTCCAACTCATCTGGTTCTTTTTTTAATTTAAAGGTTTAGTTTTGACAAGTAATTGGTACTTCGATTTATATTTATTTACAAAACAAATTTCAAATATTTAATTGACAATGTTTTTTTTTTCTTTGTGTTTGGCTTCTAGGTTCTTTTTAGACTCAACTTTCTTGTGGTGGTGCTGTGTCTGGTTATGGACAGGCCTTACCAGTTTTATTACTTTGTGCCTCTTGTCACTTTTTGGTTTGTAGTTATTTATGCCACAATGGCATTTTGGCCACAGATTCTTCAGAAGCAAGCTAATGGTAATTAAGTCGCATAACAGTTAGTACATTACAGTCTGACTTTTTACATATTTTGTCAAATATATTAAGCTTTTAGTACCATGGTTACATTGTTACCTCTTTTTCCCCAATTATTTACAGGTAGTGGATTCTGGAATTTGGCACTTTTGCTGAAACTTTTAGGTTTACTTCTTTTGATTTTCTTCTTTGCATACTCACAGGTTAGTTTCTCTTGCAGTTGTTATGACTAGCTAACTCATTTGGTTATACACTGTGTGCATTTGAATCCTTTTGCATTTGTTGCAGGAACTCTTTGAGGGTATTTTCTCAGTGTGGCCTATTTCAAAACTTTTTGAGCTGCAAGGTAGCATCCATGAGTGGTGGTTCAGGTGGAAATTGGATCGATTTGTATGTACTTTTATATACATTATAAAACATTTAGCAAGTTCACATCATTTAATGTTTCTCTTTGCAGGGTTAATAATAATAATAATAATGAAATTATATATAACGGTAATTTGAATTTCAACTAGTCCTCGTGGTGGCGTAGTGACTCGCCTCAATCCGGGTGGCAGAGGACGAATCTTAGTTGTCTCCACGTCTGAGACCATCAATCCGCGCATCTTATCACGTGGCTTGTTGAGCATGTTACTGCAGAGACATAGCGCGTGTGGAGGCCCACGCTATTCTCTGCGGCATCCACGCACAACTCACCACGCGCCCCATCGAGAGCGAGAACCACACATTATAGCGACCACGAAGAGGTTACCCCATGTGACTCTACCCTCCCTAGCAACCGGGCCAATTTGGTTGCTTAGGGGACCTGGCTGGAGTCACTCAGCACACCCTGGATTCGAACTCGTGACTCCAGGGGTGGTAGTCAGCTTCAATACTCACTGAGCTACCCAGGCCCCTGATTTAGTTAGAGTTTTAAGGCTGCCAAAGTTAATGTGTTAACTGGTATCATTAATATATGTACAGTATAAGGCCATTAAAGGGTTAGTTAGTTCTTCTTTTGAACACAAACAAAGATTTTACAGTATTTCAGCTCTGTAGGTCCATATAATGCAAGTGAATGATGATCAGGCCTTTGAAGCTTCAAAAAGGAGATAAAGTCAGCATTAATGTAATCCATCAGACTCCAGTGGTTTAATCAATGTCTTCTGAAGCAATCAAGTTGGTTTTGAGAGAGAACAGACCTAAATGCAACTTCTTTTTCACTGTACCTCTTGACAGCAGTCTCCTTGGTGATCATGATTTCAAGCTCAATTAAACTTCCTATAGAGCCATCTAGCAGTCTGCAAGTGCGTCAAGCACTACGAAGTGTAATCGAAGTTGAAATCATGATTGTGCCTAGAGATGCAATGGCAAGATGTACAGTAAAAAGTAGTTATATTTTGGTATGTTCTCACCCAAAACCAACTGGATTGCTTCAGAAGTCATGGATTTAACCACTGGAGTTGTATGGATTACTTTTTTGGTAACTTTATGTGCTTTTGGAGCTTCAAAGACCTGATCACCATCCACTTGCATTCTATGGACCAACAGAGCTGAGATATTCTTTAAAAAAAAATTATGTTCAGAAGAAGATAGAAAGTCATACATATCTGGGATGGCATGAAGGTTTTTTTTAAATAATTTTCAATTTTTGTGTGAACTGTCCCTTTAAATGTCTAAGGGTGTTATTGTTATCTTTGCTGTGTATCAAAATGAAATTAATTAGTGGCCATTTTTATTTTAATGTAATTATTTTGTCAAAAAAAATGTTTTGGTTTAGTTTTATTTAAGTTAATAAAAGTGTTTTCAAATAGTTTTTGTTTTAGTTTTCATTAACATTTATAACACTGTCTCGGGGTTTATTTTTGATATCCTTTGAATCCTAGGCTGTGATCAACGGAATGCTCTTTGCCTTCATTTACCTGCTGCTACAGAAATGTCAGCTACTGTCTGAGGGCAATAGAGATCCCCTCTTCTCCACCAAGATCTCCAACTGTCTGCTCTTTGTCTCTGTGGTTTCTTTTATAGTAAGGTTCCTTCTTTCTTTCTCTGAAATGCCTAAAATATAACGTGGCTTTGTTTCACAATCTGTTCTTTTGTCTTCAGACATATTCCATCTGGGCCAGTGGGTGCAAAAATAAGTCTGAGTGTAATGAGATGCATCCATACATTTCTGTTGTCCAGGCAAGTACCCCTCTAGTCCATTCCCACTACTGTATGCACTCTTTATAGTGTTGTTCTCATGCAAGAAATCTTTAAAGGGATAGTTCAACCAAAATTGTCATCATGAGCTCACCCTCATGTTGTTTCAAACCTGTATTACTTTCTTTCTCCACTGGAACACAAAAGGAGATGTTGGAGTGTTAGCCTCAGTTGTGAAAAGTGACTGACCTTCATCTCCTTTTGTGTTCCAATTCCATTTCATTGTATGGACAGTGCAATGAAAGTGAACATTCAACCTAACATCTCTATGAAGAGAAAACAATTATACAGGTTTTGATGAGGATAAGTGTATGATCACAGTATTTTAATTTACTGGTGAACTAACCTTTTAACTATGAATGATTTAACCAAAACATGAAGAGTTCTGAAAGGAGAAGTAAAAAAAAATATATATATATATATATATATTGACTATGCTTGTAGCCACACTAATCTTTTATCACATTTGATTCAGACACCTTTTGTGGGAAAAAAAAGAACGTTTGTAACCAGGAAATAATGGAGCCCATTCATTTTTGTTTCGTTCTGTTGTGCTTGCTGACATTCACTTTGCATTTTCTGCCCATAGATTCTGGCTTTCATTTTGATACGGAATATTCCAGGTTATGCTCGCTCTTTGTACAGCTCATTCTTTGCATGGTTTGGAAAGATCTCCTTAGAGGTGAGCTACAAACCATCAGTGAAAGCTTTGCTGCAAACATATTATTAATGGAATATTCCAGGTTATTTTTAACATAATATGTATGGACAACATAAGTGGCATGCTGTCGAATAATTCAAACTTTTCTTTCAGTGTGTATACGTAAATAAAGGGGGAATGCATTTATAGTAATATACTTACAATGGAGGCCTCGCAGGCAAACGGGCAGCAAAATATGCTAACTTGCCACTTTTGGAAAGTAAAGCCATATTAAACTATTCAACTCTGGGGCATTTTTGGGCTGCCGTCTGCAATTTTTCACAATCAAATTTAAAAGCTCACCATTACACATACTGTGGACTAATTGTCAAAAATGTGTCTTATTTTTAGCTATATGGGGTTTACAGCAGCAGTGATTGGCACATAAAAGAGATGCTTGTATTTGATGTCTTACAAATATCATATTTCACTTTGTGATTCTTTTGAAAATCTTTCGAACTGTGGTATTAGGGCAACAAAATAACTGTACAGTTGCATTCCTGAGAATGAAAGCTTTCATTTGATATGATTTGTCTATTTAAGTGCTATTTGAAAGACTTTTATATTCATATTAATATTTTTTCCACATTACCTCTAGATGGCACTGATTTGAGATGCACATTTTTTCAGGCCTTATTTTGTTATATGTAACAAATGCAGAAGTGATGGTTATCTATGAAAAGTTCAGATTCTAAGCTTTCAAATGATATACCTAACATACTGTATGTATTAGGAGACTTGAACATTTTAAGCGTACACTTTTTTTCCATGACATTGCGCCCCCTTTTGGACCCGCCATCAGGCTGCAGAGTTGAAGAGGTTAACAATTAACCCTTGTGCTAAGTGTTACTCAGAAGTCCTTAGAGGACAAAAACGTCTGCCTCAAAAAACTGCCATAATAATATTATATATTAATATTATTTTCCACTTTTAATTAGTTCATTTTTTTAACCAACATCAGTCCTGATCATAACTACCAAATATTCATTCATTTTCAGGATTTTAACCCTTTAAAAGCCAGTTTGTTTACATAATGCCACTGCTGGTTTTTACACACACACACACAAATTTTGCAATACACACATACAAAACACACTCTGCCATCCATACCAACACACCCACACAATTTTAGCTGCATTATTTATTCAACTGGCCTGCAGTGCTCTATAATACAGCAAACAGAAAATAGGAAAAAAGCATGTATTTGCTCCATGAGGGAAAATGGTGCCATCTGGTGGAAAATATAAAAAATTAAAATTTTGAAGCCAGGGCTCCGGAATGAAAGCGTAATATCATAGAATTCATGATTTTATGCTTTAATGGCACTGGGATCAAATATTGCAGTTTTAATGGGTTTCAATGGGGGACATTTTTGTCTTTAAGGTCCAGAGTGTAACTATTTTGTGTACACAGTGTATTATAGATGTATTGTAGGTTGAACTGAGGTTGAAATATCAAAATTCCCCCAAAAATACACACCTTTGGCTAAATTTATGCCATAGGCATTAACACAGCCAAAATGATCTAAAAAACCAAAATGAAAAAGACACAAATGTCCCAAAGGTTGCACAAGGGTTAAACATTACACTTGTTAGCATGTGACTAAGGTATGTGCCAGCAGCAACAGGAAGTGACAACAACAGTTTGAGAATTGCATCAGGTAACATGTAATCAGAAGTTTCTACAACTAGAAAAGTAGTCCGACCTCAAAAGGATGACTTAGACAATGTAATAGTTCAAGTAACTGTATGTAAGTGCTTTACCAAAAATACAAGCTTCAAAATTCGGCTATTAAACCATTTGGGCTGTTTTTTTGCAAGGCGTCCATTGTAAGTGTACTGTAACAGTCAAAAAAAGCTCAAGATGTGTATTTAATGCAAAATATTTTATAAGACCATGTTTCTATAATGACACAAACTTGTTGGGATTTCATGTAAATTTTTCAAACAAGGCAAACATGTAATAACATGAGATTCTGACATGGTTCCTATTTTCTCCTCTAGCTCTTCATATGCCAGTATCATATTTGGTTGGCAGCGGACACCAAGGGTATCCTGGTCCTCATTCCTGGAAACCCCACTTTAAACATTATTGTCAGCACATTCATCTTTGTCTGTGTAGCTCATGAGATCTTCCAGATCACCAATGACTTGGCCCAGGTGGCCATTCCAAAAGAGAGTGGGCCTCTACTGAAGAGACTGCTTGGGGCAGGAGTCTTTTTAGTGCTGGTACTGATACTGGTACAAAAAGAGTAATCCGGGTACTGAGGGTAATCAGAGACATTAGCAGTCCTCGTCTTGTGAGGATACAAATGGATCACACTAAAATGTGTGTGTGTAAAACAAGGAAACACCGCCAGCCAAGAACTTTCATTTTTCTGGGAATTCTTACTGTATACAAAACTCAATTATGAACAGAAGCCAAGGTCTGTGGAGCAGCACTGATATGGCTGATTAAACATTTGGATTAAACAGTCCTGTCAAACACAAATTTTAAAGCAAAATGTCTGCCGTCAACAAATCACACATGGGCCATGTGTGTATTTTCCTGACTGGGCAGATAAGATTAAATTAACTTGCTCCGTCCAGTCTTCTCTTACAGCTCTAAAATGTGTTTTATGGACAGTACTTAATAATTTAAGTCTGTTTTATACAGGGGTGTGTTTGTGTCTCCTTATTTTTTTCCCCCCATTCTTTTTATTTTATGCACAATGCCCATGACTGCAAAATGTGAAGGAGAAATACATTCCTGCCTCTCTTCTTTTGCAACTGACATGTTTAATCAGCTCAATGTTTCTTTAAAAAATTATGATTTCACTGCATACCACACCAGCACCTTATCCTTCTTTAGGAATATGCAACCTGAATAGGTTCTTCCCTGCATTATTAAGGAAGCATAGGTCTCTAGAGGACAGTAACGGGCATTTCCTCACCAGGATGGGCGCTTCTCAACTATCCTAAGAAAGTAGGGTATCTCAATGTATTAATCAGTGGGCGTTTTCAAACCAGGTTGGGTGTTTCTCAACTATCCAATGAAAGTAGGTTATACTGTATCAATGTAGTCGTCAAATCGTGTAAAGCGGTAGAAAATACCGGTTTGATTGGGGAAACACTCATTTTATAACAAGTCTCTTATTAAGGGGATAGTTCACCCAAATAAGAAAATTCTGTTATTTACTCATCCATATGTTTTTCCAAACCTGTATGCAGTTCGATCTTCTGTGGAACACAAAAGGAAAAGTTAGGCAAAATTGGGTTCCATGTAGGAAGTCGTACCATTTTGGAACAACATGAGGGTGAGTAAATGATGATAGAATTTTCATTTTTTTGGTGAACTATCCTTTTAGTGTAAAAGGTAAACTTAAAATAACCAAGAACAAATATGCTTTGATCTATCAATTATCTATAAAGAGGGCATTGTAACAAAAAATAATGCCCTTTCAATTGCGCTGAGTGGGGCGTCTCTCCTGCAAACGTTAAGGCACTTGAGCCAGTACTGCTCTTCTTGTCTCATTCTTACCACATGGGTTTACTCCATTCATACGAATTCAGATTAATGTTAGAGCCAGCTTTGTCTACAATCAGTGACCTCATTATTTACTGCTCAATGTACATCTTCATATCCTCTAAAACTGCTTGAAATATGGCAACCAAAATGATGTTCATGTTCAACTTGATGTAATTTTTTTAATATATTACATGTATAAAAATAGCTGAATGTATCAGTTTACTGGTAAAATTATTCTGTAAATAGAACCTACATTATGTGCCATTGAAAGACAAAAGACAAATGTATTGTTTGAGATTATACAAGTTTTGATGAGGATAAGTGTATGATCACAGAATTTTCATTATTTAGTGAACTATCCTTTTAACTATTGAAGTGATCACATTTTTAATTTACAATTTTCATAGCAGTTTAATGTCTGTGAATTGAAAAGCAGCTACAAGGCATATTAAGATGTTGGCATATTATTTTTGACCTACTGAATATAAACTTTATTGCCATTTTTTAATTTATTTTTTCATCAGTGAAGATGCTATTTTTCTCGAAGTTAGCCAAAAGCTGTACAGATTTAACTGACCCAAGTGCTATCAACTGGCACGTCCATTAAATTGTAAATGTTTTTTATGACTTCTCTATGTTCATAATTAAAATTATTTGTATAATTTGGTATAGGTTTTATTTAAAGAAACCCTGAAGGTCTGTGTAAGCGTTTTTGTTCAAAAATGTGAAATTATTCATGTTAATTTGGAAATGCCTTCATCTTATTGTAAAGCCAATGTTTATGATAAACCCCTTCTAAAAAAACAAGTAATAATGTCAATTCGTTTTCATCTTTATTTAGTTTTTAAATACCTGTAAGAGATTTCCCTTTTTTTCCAGGTTCAAAACAAGTTAAGCTCAATCAACAGCATTTGTAGCATAATGTTGATTACCACAAAAATAATTTAATAATTTGTTGGCCGCATACGTCATCGAGGCTGTCTCGTTACATAAAAGCGAGTAGGACACTTCGAATGCAGCCTTCGAATGCGACCTTCTTTCACGGGAATTCGGAGGATGCATTAGGTATATCCTTCGAGGGCACTCGCAACCCACAATTCTTTGCTTCAACAGAAATGTCTAAAAAAAAAAAAAAAAGATGCCAATTTGCCCGTAAATATGATGTTCAAACACAAGGAATGCTAATTCCCAAGTTGAAGTACCTCAGTAGATGGGTGCAGAGTATATAATATATATATTATTATTAATATATAATTAAAATAAAGTATTAGACTAAAAGTACACCTGTAAAATCTATTTTCTTTTCTCTTTACATTATTATAACTATACTAAAATTTACCTCATACACTCCCTTCTAGAGGGACTTTGTTCCCTTCTCACTTAAAGCGCTCGTGCTTGTTAAAGAGTGGCGTGCTGTCATAGCAACCATGTTACTTTCCATTTCCGTTTGTCCTACGAAGGCCGACTCGTTTAAACGAGATTTGTTTAAAGGAGGACACTCGGTATGCTGCAGCCTTCAAAGGACGCGTCCTACCTAGCACGCAGTCTTCAAAACGAGTTTTTGGTGGAAAGCAACAACATGCCACAAATGCAGTTGAATGAGCCTAACTTGTATTATACACGGAACATTCTTTTAACACTCACTGAACACTCATACCCCAGAACAAACTAGACAGTTTTTTTTTTTTATGACAAGTGTATTAATTTATTTATCAAAACATATTTACTTGTGTAAGAGAACAACAACAAAAAAGAGCAATATCAAGCATCAGCATACCCCTTTAAATGTGCCCCCATTAGTGGTAGACAAAAGTATACAGTATCTTTATTTGAGGGGGACTCCTACTTAAAATTATAATACTTTGATGACATGTTTAATTTTGATCTCCATTTAAATATCCCTTCAGTGTGTCCATCTTAACATTACTTCCACACTGTGAATACAATGTTTTGAGCATTGCACTTTCAGACCTGTGCATTGAGCTTAAAGCTACTGCAACACATGCACATTTGGCGCAAATTAAACAGGTAAAAATAGGACCTCATCACAGATTTAGAGCTTCTGCAACCTTCCTCTCCTCAGGAATACCATTTACCTACAATGAGAAGAAAATTGAGAAACAAACTCCCAACGGTTTATCTGAAACTTCTTTAAAAGAACAAACAGCACTGCACACTATTACAGATGCAAAGAGTAATACTTGCCTCTAGCCTCCGAAAAGTTGACATACAATAATTATCTCCTTTGTTAGCATGAATGAATGAATAACAGTTAGGAAGAGATTTCAAGGTGACTAATAGCAGTTCATTATGTGTAAACTAGGGTTCACCAGAGTGCAATGAAAGGAGCTTAACCACCAGGGGCCTGTGCCATGAAGCCAGTTTAGGGCAAGTAGGTATAGCTGAGATCTCCAAACGGGGGCAGGGTTACTCCAGTGTGGGGTTGCAGCAACTCCAAAAGGGGGCGTCACTTTCACTCATGGTTAGGGAAAGGGTTAGGTTAGGGGCTATGTTTATATTTACTGGTGGTTTGGAGCTTCCGCCCCTTTTTGGAGCTCCAAAAAGAGGCAGAAGCTCCAAACGTAAAAATAAACAGAGCCCCTAAGTGTTGCCACCTTTTGGAGCTAGCCCAACCCCTTTTGGAGATTTCGCCCCCATTTGGAGATCTCCGGGCTGCAGCTATACCTACTTGGGTTTAGGTGGTTAGCCAGGTAAGTTTTAGTTTAGTTTGAGTCAACCCTGGGATTTTTGGTATACCATTAAAGTGGGTCAGCCATAACCAGTGTTCATTGCGATAGTAACTTGCACATGAATTCACTTACGCATTAATATATTATCTGTTTTATATTTTTTAGGGAAGCAAACTCATGAGAGGCAAAAAAAGATGAGAAAGTCATAGCAGGTGTTCAAGATGTATCTTTTCAGTTCATTTTTTGTATCTAAAGCTTTTTGTTGTATTTAAAGCTTTTTTCAAGTGTTTAAGCTTAAAGTAACCCTTTCAAATTATTTTAAGTAAAATGTAGAAAATTCTACCAAACAATTTGGTCAAATTATCTGCGGAAAAGGTGACTTTAGCTGACAGGTGAGTAGTTTGCATCTCTGATTTTTATTACATTCAGAATTAGTTTCCAGCAGTTCTCTTGAGCTCTCGCAGCAGCCGCTGTTTCTTCTTGCTGTGTAAATGTCTTTAATTTCTTCATAATTGTAGAGATCCCTTGTGCTGTGTAAATCATGTGTCTTAATTTTTCATGATTTCATGGTGATCACTTATGCAGTGTAAATACTTTTTTTAAAATCTCTTGTGCTGTTTAAATGTGTTTAAAATCTTAATATTTTAATAATGATCAGCCTTCAGCGAAGAGGTAAATCCCACTGACTCTCTCGTGAGAAGTGAATCGTGTTGTCTCTCACTCCGAAATTGCGTACTGTCAGAGTATGTACTGTATTTTTATGAAGGATGCAATTCTCGGCCAGTAAAACAGTACGTACTTTAGGTATGCATGAGAGTAGTATGAATAGATTCTGGACATACTTCATCCGGGGATGTGGGTATTGATCCATGACCCCAATATATAACGTAATAACAACCACGAAAATAATCTACTCTGGTTTTGTAAAAAACAAGGAACAAGTTTCTTGGTACATACATCACTTCCAGTTGAAAAGAGCCATCCAACTAGCAGTTCACCGCCACACTTTTAAAACCAGCATTTTGAACGTGACGTCTTCTCAGCTCCCGAGGGATTATTGGATTGTAAATTGTCCAGTCGATCCACACTTTTGAATCTCGCCAGAAATAGTAGGTCATCCAGGTTTTTCTTGCTTACTGTTTTATGAATAATGAGGTTTCGGACACACTAATCCATTGGTATACTGTTTTTGGTGTACTATATAGTATAGGGTAGTATGGATATTCGAATGCAGCATTTCTCTCTCTCTCTCTCTCTCCATGTTTCTTCACTAATTCATGTGCATGCACGTGCGTAAACCAATCTTAAACTCAGGATTAAAGCTTGACAGAGAACGTCGATGAGCAGCATCATGGTACCAATTAAGCCTGATTGGATATGTTTAGTTTTGTCAATTCGAAACCAATCCTATAACCCTGAGTTTGTTTAACTTGCTTCATGGTACAGGCCCCACTGCAAATAACATAGATCTTTGAGTTAAAGTGTGTAATTTCTGTGCCACTAGCGATACCAAAGAGAATTGAAATCTGTTTGTTTGAACGGTCCGACTGAGAGTGTGTTCCATTCAGAAGTGATCATCCCTGAGCCCCATTCCCTTCGAAGACTGTAACGTCCACTGTGAGAGTCATTTGGAACTCACTTTTAGTCATTTTTATTCAAATTCTGTTTAGAATGACCTTACAGCATGGTGATAATAATTGTAATCCCTTAAATGTTCCCTCCAAATTTAGGCTGTTTGGAACACAGTGTGGGTGCCACATAACATTGGCTCCACCAATACCGTTATTTGGGGGCAGGACAACCATTTTGTCCAAACAATGAAACACGGGGGGAGTGTTTGAAACTTGTTTGGATCATTTTTGCAGTTCAATATGGTGCCACTAGTGGCGCAAAAACGACACACTTCAACTTTAAGAAAAGGTTCAATCTATTTCACAGTTGCAGTCAATTTCATTCAAATGAAGAAAATAATACAGTGCTTGCTGTTCATAACACAGGGATGAAAAGCTTAGGCATCTATAGTGAATGCTGCACTTACCAGAGGTTTGCTGCTGTGGAATCTGGATCTGATTTTGAAGATTTCTGTGAATAAATACAAAGCTTTATTATGCCTGACACAGCTCTATAACAAAAAGTCATTACTAGCATTATTCTATTATTTTCTGCATTGCCTTAGTAAATAATTTTGATGTTAATCTTTTAAGGTCTTGCTCATGATAATGGACAGTTAATGGAACTTGTTTTGATCTGTTCTAAGCTCCATAAGTCATCAGCCAGTCTTAAAACCAGGGCATTCAGAGATTCGGCTTGTTTTTAAGATATAAACAGTGGATTACAGTAGCCTAGTTTCTCATCTCCTCTTTAACCAGATCCACTGGATTCATTCACTGCCCACAAGCCTTGGTTTCTACCCAGACATCTTGATTAAAGCCAAAGTAACAGACTCACGTCTGCGTCTGCATGAGTGGCATGCTGGTAGTCTCGTAGTTGTCGGGGTGGATGGGCGGCACCACCTCTCCGCTCACAGGGTGGAAGACCGGCAGTGTTGAGAGGGGCCACGAGATCTCTCTGTTCTTAGACATGTTGCGAAGCTCCTTAGTAGACTTCTGAATGGAGCTGTGGTGAACCAGCTGAATACTGGGAATGGAAAGGGCAACTCAATTACTACTTTAAGAAAGCAAGTGGTACATGCGCAAAAGTATAGGGTAGAATATACAATGTTGCTATGCAACCTATAGACATTTATTTAAATGATAAAGCACTTGAAAACAACTATACTGGGTGAATATTTTTGTCTTTTGACACACTGCCTCATTTTGCCTATTTATCATCTCCAATAATACAAAATGTACACAGCTGACATATATTTAGCTTATACTGGCCCTATCTCTGTTACTGTAGCAGCAGTCCAGTTGATAACACCATGGACACACAGAAATGATTTAATGAATGAGATGGATATGAACATGTCACTATGAGGGAGGACTTGGGATAACATAAAACATTAAGGATTTAAAAAAAAATAATAAATCAGGAATAAGCTATCCAAAGAAATGTTAAATCAAATAAACAGAAAGAAAAAGCCAAGAACACAGGAGAGGAAACACTTACTCTGGTGTTTGCATGTTTCTTTTTTCCCTAGAAACAAAACAAAATTACTGAATTAAATTCTAACATTAATAGTTAAAGACAACCACACAAAAGCCAATGGAGAGCGAGCCAGGTTTAAAAGGAGGGGAATGGAGGGGTTTGATTTCAACTGAAGTCTGGTGGTGCAAGGTTCTCCTTCAGGCTAGTTGGTGACATCATCAGGAAACACATTGGGAATGGATGATCATGTAGAGGAAACATCTGTCGGAATGGCTCTGAATACAACAGATGGAACCTTTGGACTGAGTGTGCCTTGGTTAATGATTAAAATAAATGGTGAAAAAAAAAAAACTGACCACAGAAGTGGATGCTTGATGAGGATGGTAAGCTGCTTTTTTGGCAGGGATGTGACCCTGTCTTGCCCTTCATTATTTAACTGAGATGCTACATGTTGTTACATTCTACAATCTACATCAATCCCTGAAGCCCTTGTGAACCTCACTTAGATGGTTCAAAAGATGCAATACTGTCACTACACAGTTTAAACTAAAGATCTTTCATTTAAATGCTGATAATTACCGTTGACAAATGCCATTAAAGAGATACAGTAGTAGTTCACCCAACAATAAAGAAAATTCTGTCATCATGAACTCACCCTCTTGTTGTTCCAAACCTGTATGACTTTCTTTCTTCTGTGAGACACAAAAAGAAGATGTTAGGCAGAATGGTAGCCTGAGTCCCCATTCACTTTCATTGTCTGGATGAAAGATGCAATGAAAGTGAATGGTGACTGAGACTAAACATTCTTCGTAACACCTTCCGCAGAAGAAAGAAAGTCCTACAGGTTTGAAACAACATGAAGGAGAGTAACTGATAAACAGAATCTTCCTTTTTTTGGTGAACTATCCCTTTAACTAAATTGTAAAAGCATTCTTGTGTTTACTTGTGTGCTTGTAATGTGTGTTTTACATTCACCAAGAGTTTAGCACAGTAAACTTACACCCCTTCCCGCCGGCAGCACATGGAGTAGCCAAGGATGCTGAAGAGGACCAGGGCAACAGCCGAAGGCGCAGCTAGTGTGATCAGGAAGTCAGCAAAATAGTCTCTACTTTTCAGTGTCTCAGAAGGCGGGTTGTACTCTCCGATGTCTGGTAGCACTCCTGTGCCCGGGTCTGGACGATTACTGTACACAGGAACTACCTTAGTGATGTCCACCTTCAAGACCAAAAACAAACCGGTGCTCAGTATTATATAATTTTGTTAGATTTGTTTCTAATTAGTAACTGAAAGTAATTAAAACATTTCAGCAGCACACTACTGATATACACTGCAGCCGCAAAATAAAGAACTTATTCATGCGATTATCTAATCAGCCAATCGTGTGGCAGTAATGTAATGCATAAAATCATGCAGAGATGGGTCAGGAGCTTCAGTTAATGTTAACATCAACTATCAGAATGGGGAAAAAAATGGGATCTCAGTGATTTTGACCGTGGCAAGATTGTTGCTGCCAGGCGGGCTGGTTTGAGTATTTCTGTATCTGCTGATCTCTTGGGATTTTCACGCACAACAGTCTCTAGAGTTTACTCAGAATGGTGCCAAAAATAAAAAACATCCAGTGAGCATCAGGTGACAGAAATACCTTGTTGAATGACAGAGGTCAACTGAGAATGGCCACACTGGTTCGATCTGACAGAAAGGCTACGGTAACTCAGATAACCACTCTGTACAATTGTAGTGAGCAGAATAGCATCTCAGAATGCACAACACATCGAATCTTGAGGCGGATGGGCTACAAGAGCAGAAGACCACGTCAGGCAATTTATTAGGACCATAGTGTTCCTAATAAGGTGCTCAGTGAGAGTAACTAAGGGTTTTCTTATCTTCAGGAGATTCTTGCAACTGGGCCCTTGTGCTCACCAGAGAGATCTTGCACCAATCAATGTTGAACTGAGCTCTGAACTTCTTGTCGCAGCTGATGACGGGCTCCATCTCCTGACTGCAGCGCAGCTGGTTCTGTGGAGTCTCAACTTCTCGGAGACATGACGAGAACTGCACATCTGCTCCCACCATCACATACACGCTGTGCATGCCATAAGAGTCTGAATCAGGACTTTTCCAAGGTTTTATACCCAAGACATTTAATGTTTACATTTGTTCATACTGCTGCATGTAACTGTGACAGTGATTTATTACAATACAAACAACCATGGTGTGCCACAACAGAATAAAAGGCATAATGGCTTTCTTTAAGACAGTTTCACTAGATATATAGCTCAGCGGGGTCCAAAAATCTTAGGCCACATTGAAAATCTGGGATAAACAGAAAGTTTAAGGATTTAGAAAAATTTAAAACAAAGAAACATTTTTATGACGTAAAATGAAAACGAAATATTTAGGATTTTACACTATTTCTATGTCACTAATCAAATATAAGCAAATGTGTGTCATTGTTAAATTTGTAAACAATATCAGATTTCCCTGCTTTCACTGAAGCACATAAGATGCTCTTTGGAACATTCACAAATCATGCTGGGATATCAAAGGTCCGTCATTTTTCCTCATCACAAATTGCTATGTTGATCAAATTATTTGTAATTAAAATGTTGTATTTAATAAGGAAAAATGTAAAATACCTTACTGTGCTTGTATAATACACATATTCTGTCCTAAAGTTGCCATGATGAATGTGCATATTGCTCTAACTGAAGCCTTCAAAAGCGCCTTCATCTGGAATATTTTTTCTTCTGAAAGGGGGACATGAATATTTGATGACCAGCTTATGCCAATGCATGAGGGAATTTCCTCTAAAGAAATGTGAACCATGAGAAGGGCAGCCTCGTCTCTCATGAAAATGTACCACAGCCCAACACACTGTTCCTCTGCGTTCTGGGATTGGATATATTTACTCTTTCATGTGGGTATGCAGAGTGTTTTTCAAAAATGAACTCAACATTGCCAAACTGAAGGCGTGTATCATGGCAAACGCATATTGATTTTATATAAGTGCAAATGGTTATCTTAGCATATAACACTAATGCTACTTCATATTTGTTGATATATAACACTACATGCTTATGTTCTGTGGCAATAATAAGCTATTTCAGTGGTTTTCAATTGGTTGGTCATGACCCAAAATTGGTCGCTGGTCTGTTCTAATAGGGTTGCAATCCGTAGCTAACCATATGATTGTGTATTTACCACAGCAAAATAAACAGGCGTATCAACTTTGAAAAAGGAGGAGAAAATACTTCCCATATTTTTTGTTGTTGACATCAAAATCTGTTTGTCAAATTAAAGTCTACTGTATTCTGGTGCAAATGGATCTGTCATTTGGTAGAAGCTAGTCAAATTAGTGAGACACCAACATGAGGGTTTCATGATGGGTGTTTTGTGAAATATTTGCTGCACAGATTAATATTATTTTAACTATTATTTTTATATTATATTAATATTATTAACAGTAATATTTGTTTTGTTTGTCATTGTTTGATTTAGGGAGATTTTTTTTTTTTTTTTTACTTTGATAAAAAGTTGTGGTAATGTGCTGGGTTGCCACATGATATCCAATATAAAATATCGGTCCTGAAGAAAAACCAGTTGAGAACCGCTGAGAAAGTTTCGCTTTTTAGAAAGTTTTTAAAAATATTTTTTAGTTCTCACCCCTCTTTCAGGTCATTGATGGGTAAGGGGACTCGTCCACCTCTGTCCAGTGCTGAAGTGATGTTGATGGCATTGAGCCTCTCGGGCTGCCACACATTCTTTACAGCACCGAGGAAATCTCCCAATACCTCACTGGCCAACATCTCCTCAACATTCATGTTCCTGATGAAGAACTCAGCCTGATAGGGCAGGGGAAATTCTGCCAAGTGACAGCAAATGAGGGAGACATCAGGGTATCTTCCAGTATGCAATTAGAAGTAACCCAAACTGGGTTACATAACAGCTGTATAATAATTGGCTGTCATGTTGAAGTTTCTGTTATGACCGAGAAGGCAGATGGTGGACTGCATCATAGTGAGGTCACATCTGCACTGAGACAGTTGATCAGCTTAAAGATAAACACCGATAGTACGCTGAATGGGAATCTCAGAGCATTCAATCACAGTAAATCTAAAGCAGATGTGCCTGTGTGAGAGATTTTCCCCTCTTGTCCAATAACATTCTCAAGTGTGGTGTATAAATACAAAAAAAATATGAAGTGTACTGTAAATATAAAGCAAATTAATTAGGCTACTGGTATGTCCGCATATAATAAGGACAAATTAGCAAATGTGTTTTTAGTTTAGCACCAAATATTTTTTTAAATATCATGTTTTTTACAACTTCCAGTTGTGTAAAGATGCTGTTTACTTTGGTACAGTAATTGCAGTATTACTAGAATAACTTAAAAACACAATGAAATCACTTGAGTTCAGTTTTCTTTCCCGTGTTGACAGGAAATTTCCAATTGAAACAGGACGTTTGGGTGGGACATATTCAAAAGTTTTTTTTTTGTTGTTTTTTTTTTGTCGTTTTTGTTTAATTAGAAAATAGGTTTTAGCTCCGTCACAGCCATGAACCATGTTTTGCTCCTTGCTAGCTGGTTGCAGGTGGTGTTAGGGGGATTGACATTCTCATTCATGTGAGCATTTGATTGGACAAAATTCTGTGTAAAGAAAGACTGTAAATTAAAGTTAATTCTGTCAACTTTCAGGAGAACACTAGCATATTGTATTAGCATTACTGCAACTAATGATTTTTGTTTCTTTCTGATAATCGACTAAGGATTATTAGAATTATCATTCGATTATTTGGGCGATTACTGCATGTTTGATTATTCATTAGGACTTAACCAACAATTTAGCTTGTGCCTCGAGATAAAAGGTTGTATTAAACAAGCTTACTAACAATAAAGAGGACAAAATCATCTTTTAAAAATACCTGTAAATGACAATCACTGAATTACAGGGAAACAAAAATTTTTCTTACGTTTTATTAAACGATTTTTATTACGTTTAATTCGGTAAAAAATTCACTGCAAAGAAGTCCAAATGTTAAGTGTTTTTGTCTTGTTTTCCATTTAAATATATCAAAATCTTTAAAACAAGATATACTCTTGAGATACAACATATAACATATTCAGACTTCAGAGAATATATCTTGAATATAAGTGTATTTTGTACATAAGTGTATTTTTGTTTTACTTGTTTATACTTCTACCAGTGCAGTAAAAACAAAACACACTTATATTCAAAATGTATTATCTGAAAGCAAGTATATATTATCTTATATGTTGCTTCTCAGGTAAATGTATCTTGTTTTAAGGATTTTTAGATGTTTTTAAAACTTTTCAATCTTAAATATTATATTCAACATTCTCCGATAACAAATTTTTCTTCTGCAGTATAGCTCCTTGTATTGTCAAGCCGGTTCTCGCCTCCTCCTTTCCCTCTAACCCCTTTACACTGGTGCTGAAACCCGGGAGGGAGGAGGGATGCCCGTCATAAAGTCCTCGACACTGCCGTCCACCCAGGGGAGCGCCGCTGCCATCCACAGTGGGACGGAGTAGCCCGACCGCCCGGACACGGGAAACGGCCGCCGTCCGCGAGGAGAGACTGGACTCCCCGACCGCCTGGAGCTATGGAGCCGCTGCCAGGGACGGAGGTGTGCCCTGCCGGCTGCCAGAAAACGCGGAGGGGTCGAGGGAAGACCACTGTCCGCGAGGGGAGGAGGGAATCGACTCCCCGACCGCCTGGAGCGGTAGGGCCGCTACTAGGGGCGGAGGAGTGTCCCCACGGGCCACCAGAATCGCAGAGGGGCGTTCTGTCCACTGAGGGTCGGAGGTTTGACTCCGGTCCGCCCGGGGAGGAGCGACTGTCATCCGCCTGAGAGCGTGGAGGAGTGATCGAGGACCACGCGACGGTGCATCAGAGAACCGGTGAGTTAGTTTCTTTTTTCTCTCTCTCGGCTCTCTCGGCTGTACGTCATGCCGGGGGCTCCCCGGCCTGAGGCAACGCAGGGAGGAGTGTAGCGCGGAGGAGGGCGGAGCCGGGCCGGAATGACACACGCCAGGACCCCAATCAGCCTGATGAGGCGAGTGATGAATAAAGGCGACCGGAGAGGGCAGCTCGAGAGAGAGAGAATTATGGGCAGCTGCCCTGCATGTGTTTGTGTGTCTTTTTGTTTAAGTTTATTATTAAACTATTATTTATACTGTCAAGCCGGTTCTCGCCTCCTCCTTTCCCTCTAACCCCTTTATACTCCTAAAGTAAATGTACATTGTATTAAAGGAGTTTTAGATGTTTATATTGGAAAACAAGCCAAAAAAGTCTAATTAAAACTTATTTTGTTGCAGTGTAATGGGCTGTGACTACCCTCTCTTACCTTTTTGTTCACTTGATTTCGATCCATCTTTAACTCACAAAAAACTCTCTCTTCTTAATAGAGCTGCATCTAGATAGTTTCTTCATGATAAGATACACACCATGACACATACATTATAATTCAATACGTCGCAAGCCATCACATTATCATCCCAAGCTGCAGCAAGCGTGTGAGGGACGATACTGCTTCTGTATTTACTTATTTGGTATTCTTGTATAATTCCCTCATATTTGTTTTAGATCAAACAACTATTTGACAATGAAAATTTTTGTTGACAATTTTTTATTGTCGATAACACCGACTAATCGTTTATGCCCTATACTGTATAGATCACTTCAAAGTCATGGACTAAAAGCCACAAAACTCCAATCTTGATTTCATGGGGTCTTTACATCATGCCTGGCTGATAGACTCATGAACCTCAAATGACACAAATACATGCTTAACCTTACTTTAGGATTATTCTCCATTTTAGTTTTCAGTGAAACAATAGAATCTTTTATTAAGCATATAGCTCCATGATATAATGAGATTTGTTAAATCAACACTGCTTTTGGCTCTCACCTTCTGTAGACATGATGTTTATGACCAAGTTGTGCCTGGCAGTTTCAAAAGTGCGTCTGTTATATGCTGTAATCTGCAACACGCATGGGTGAAAGTTTAAGCCAGGCTCAGGGCAGCTTTACATTCATACCATGCAGAGGATGTCGGAACCAGAAGCAAACACATACAACAGAATAAAGATCTCAATCCCTACATGAATCTAAAGCCTGAACAATACACAAAGAGGAGATGAAGTTTCCCTGTGCCCCTGAGAATTCAACTTTGCCCTGTTACCTTCTATTCCCCAAACAACAAAATAATTTGATGTATTTCCACACAAATAAATACGCTGTGGCCTTTCAATGATTAAAACTATATCTAAGGTCAGATGCCACAAAGAAACAATTCGAATAAACACTCAGACATGGTTACACACCTCTATAATGGTTGGCTTGCCCACATGCTCAGCAGCTGGCGAGCCATAGAGAACTCCGTCACTATGTGGCGTTCTCTGAATGTACCGCAGCCATCCAGGCCTGTCTGGATAGCCTTTAAGGTTGGTGTTAAATGTGATTGGGTCATTACTTGCATCACCTGAAATGAAAAAATAATTTCCATAAGTCTATACATATAAATGAGAATCTATGCTATATTTCCAGGGGTTTTATATATACAGTATATATATATATATATATATATACTGCATATATGTATATACAGTATATATTTGTATTAGGGCCAACAATGTTTTTATTAAATGTTTTAATAAATGTGCTGTTTTTATTAGCACATTTATTAAGTGCCATCCTTCCGCTAGAAGATCCATTATCTGACATGTAAACTAAGCTAATGCCTGGTCTCTAATGGTGCTGTGCAGTGATATAATCTACACAGTATCTGGAAAAGTTGTTTCATGTCATAGCTGTTACTATATCATGTAATTTAGCACGCCTGGAACGTTGTATTAACCAGTAAGTATGCAGACCTTGGATTACACATTAATAAAGTGCAACAAATATTCATTCTTTAGAGGTGTCTTAATGAGTAAGTAGTGGAGTAAATTTACCTGCTTTTGGATAGGGTGGGAACTCGCCTTTAAAGTATTCTCTCTCTAGCACATGGACGAAAAGCACTCCGGCAGAAGGATAAACGTTGCGGTCCGCGTGCGACTTAGAGAGGATGGTGACCACTGATGCAGAGAGAAAATAGAAAAGGGTTATTAAGTGCGGCATAATGTGGCAGACTAATTTCCTTCACCCTGTCAAGTGCCACCAAAACATCTACATCGAAAAGAGTAACTAAATGTATTTTTTTATAAAGTATTAACAAAACAAATGACATAATAAAGTTCTGTTAATTATAAAGCATTCAACCATGAAATGAACAAGGACATAAAGATATAATGATCTAACAATTTAGGGATATAAATGACTACCTTTTATCCGAGCTATGAAGGACAGGGGGGAAGTGTTTTTCTGCAAGTTTGTTTGATGCCGCTAGTGGCGTAGAAATTACACACTTCACCCTTAATGTTTTAGTCCTGTTTCAATACACCATCCATTTAACTTTTTATACATTTTTAATACATTTATAGAACAGAGTTATGTTTCTTCCTTGCGTTAAAACCTTCTAAAAAAAAATCCCTATTATGGGAGTGTATGAGAATGTGTTATGCAGTCTGTCTTGGGCATTAGGCTACTGAGTCACATTGGTTGGTGGACTGTACTACTGTGAGTCACAGTCTTTGAACACTCAAACATTCCACGCTCACTGCACTTCTCACACGCCATTCCTCCAACACTCGCTTTCCACATCGAACCCCTTTCACTGTCACAACACACGCAAATACATACACACGCACACATATTCCTTATTCAAGCATTATTTTAGAGGAAAGAAGACGTTTGTGCAGCTTTTTTATGAGATTGTTGCTGCTTTTAATCACCACAGGGGAGTGCGCTGTACTGGGAAAAACTACTGCAGCACTGTACTATACTGCAGCCAGATCTCTTCATGGTTTCAGACACTCCTAGTACATCAGTCATGGCAGAGTGCTCGCTTACAAGTTGGCTGTTTTACAATATATAATGACTCAAAATCTATGTAGATCTTGCTTAAACAAAGTAAGCTAGTCAGTAATACACAAACCAAGGGTGATCACAAAATGTTTGAATGTCCAGATTAAACACAGAAAGGGATTAGCCTATGCAAACAGAGTTGACAGAAATTTGAACACATAATAAGGAGCTGGAAATCATATAGATAAAATCGTTATTACGTACACCAACAAACCAAACTGTTGATCTTGTGGATTAGAAAAACACCACAACCCCTAAACACACTCGCACACATACACAGTTACACGCACAGTTCCTTAGCTATCTAAAGGATGACATTACATAGACTTTTATCGTTTTTATTTAAATCTTAATGTCTTTTGTGTCATTTTATCACTCAACCACATCTCAAATTCTGTACTGTGTTTAATAGAGTTCTGTGGTTGAAATGACAGTGAAGGAAAATATATTTTTAAAGTTTTTTTTTTTAATAAAACGGCCACCTCTTTTTTCTTGCTAAGGCTAATTTCATTGCTAACATTGTGTATATTTAGGATACATAAAATTAAATAATATTTTCACACTTTTTGCATAATTTTGAAAAATTGGAAATGACACACAATAAAAATACTCCGCTCAAAAGTGATATTAACGTTTAAGTTTTCTTTTTTTTCTTTAAACATCACTTGTCTCATATTTCATCTCAAGCATGCTCTTCACTAACACTTTTTAAACAAGTACACAAACTTTTAAAATAAAATTATAAGCGGGGGGCCTGGTTAGCTCAGTGGTAAAGACGCTGGCTACCACCCCTGCAGTTCACTACCTCACTAGTTCGAATCCCAGGGTGTGCTGAGTGACTCCAGCCAGGTCTCCTAAGCAACCAAACCCTCCCTGTTGCTAGGGAGGGTAGAGTCACATGGGGTAACCTCCTCGTGGTCACTATAATGTGGTTCGTTCTGGGTGGGGCGCGTGGTGAGTTGAGCACCACGGTGGATGGTGTGAAGCCTCCACACGTGCTATGTCTCCAAGGCACAGGTTGACAATCTCAGACACAGAGGCAACTGGGATTTGTCCTCCGCCACCAGACCCAGATCACTACACAACCACAAGGACTTAAAAACACATTGTGAACTGGGCATTCCAAATTGGGGGAAAAATTCAATAAATAAATAAATAAATTAAATTAAATTATTAGAGGCAAAATTGTTTGATGTGGTGGAAAGAAATAACTGTGGGACAGTCATAATTTTTATTTCACTCTGTTTAGATTCTCATAGTTGTTGTTAATATGTAATAATTTGTATTTTTATAATACATTTTCATAAATATTGAAAGTCTTGGCCTCGGACAACACTGAAGAAAATTATAGCAGAAAAGATTAAGTGAATTCTACATTTCTACTCAATTCAAACATTTTAAAATGAATGCTGTAGCTTATAAAATGTTTCTGATTTCTTACTGTTTGCTATCTTTACAATGCATCATCACCAATCCTAAAGTAGAAAACTTGCTGGTGTTCCCAGCATGCACCAGCCTTGAATAATTAATGAGCTTGCGTGATTTTACTGTTTGCAAGTTGGTTTACGCCGTTTTTATTATCGATTTTGTTGTTACGTTTAGGAACTTCTTGTTACCTTGTTCTTGTCATCGTGTTTTGTGCACTAAGTGTTCAACCTTGTTTATATTGAGGTGATGTTGTCTAATAGACTACATAGCATGCATTAAGCTACCCTGTGGAAGACTTTCGTGTGTCATGTGGCACATGACTAAGTACGTTAAATAAACATTGAAATAATAGAACTCTTTTAAAACTATGACTTAATCCAGTGCTACATTGCTGAAGTAAAATGTACAAACAAAGAGTGAGTAAAAGTTATTTGAAACACAAATTTACAAAGTAAACTTTACCTGAGAATTTCTAATTAAAGCCATCATGAATTATGTGTAGCCTTTACTTGAAAATATGGTCTGTTAAATTTTCAAACAAATTCTGCTAGATTTTTTTTTTTTTTTTTTTTTTTTATAAGTAAACCTCACTCCAAATTTTTTCAGTGAAGGCTATAACGTCAGTACAATCTATACTTATAAGGCATTTGAAAAGCACCAAAATTAAATGATGAAGGCATGGAAAAAGTTTTCAATTCAGTTTTAATGAGACCCCCAGATCACCTAAATAAAATGTGAAAAAAAATAATAATAATAATAATAATTACTATAGACTAACCCTATAAAAAGTTTGCCATTTTTGGTGTTGAAAAAACAAAAAAACATAATTTGCTATATATATATATATATATATATATATATATATATATATATATATTTTTTTTTTTTTTTTTTTTTTTTAAAATGAGGACATCCCCAAATGCTCCCAAATGGATAATTTGTCAGATTTAGCTAAATTATAGGGGCAAATATGTCCTCACAGTATAGCAGAGTAAACATACAAACACACACCAACATAACAGTTCTCAAGCACCAATGACAGAGTGTATAACATGCATCAAAGGCTGATCCAAGCTCAAAACACTTCAATTTTGTTTCTGAAAAAAATAAAAAAATTAAAAAAATAAAATAAAATAAAAAAAAGCATTTATATAAACTAATACTTATACACACACTACCACACCCTTGTCCTAGTATATTATACCACAAAGTCTGGACTAAATTATTAATGACTAATCATGCCCATCTAAATAGCCTATTATCCAAGATAACAAGAGATATGACTATGGCAAGGACTACTTTAATGTGCAAAGATTGCAGAAATCCAAAGAATTCGGTAGAAATAAAAACACACATTCACGGTTATGGGCTTGGAGAACAGCTGTGTCATTAAAAATGTTTACAAACAGTTATATCCATTACAGGTATTGATCCGTTTTGCGGGGTGTTGATGACTGTGGTTTTGTACTTATGGGGCCACAGATGCATGCTTTGAATAATTTGAGTGCCAGATGGTTTACTCTGTCACCCTGTGGGCGACACACCACAGAGGCTATAAAATGATCAGAATACTGTGTGAACACAAGGCCAACTGAAGGTGATGCACTATATTCTAATAGTTCAACCATTAATGGTTAATGCCAAACTTTTTGCTTCTAGGTAACGGCAGAGCGAACGTGCACATGCGCAAACACATGTAACGCATGCATATTACAGACAGGCCCTGCAGTAGAAATGGCTAATCCTGGTTTATGCTTTTATGGGCCGACCTTGGGTGGGTCAAATGAAGATATTCATCATGTGTCTAGTGAGAAAAGACACTTTCTCTTTCTCTCCCTCACTTTCAATGGCACAGCCAGGTATGTACTACTGAACTGTCGAATCAGCTCTGTGCTGTTTTCTCTTATCCGGTCAGGGCGAACTCATGCGCTTCACAATTCATTGGTAAGAAAACAAAAACACTATGTAGACTAATTGTAGGAATGCGAGACAGTAGACGTCAAAGTGTTCAAAGTACTATCGCCTGGAAGTGAACGCTATCCATAAAACTGGGTCAGCCTGTTATGACTATGATGCAGCTGGGGGCACGCTAAAGATTAAGTGAGAGAATGCTTTTCTCAAGCCATCCATTCACCAGGTAAAACCGACTTCCATTTTGATACATGTCTTTGAGTGGACAGAATGGTTTTACATAAATGCAAAAATACTAAATCTACTATGCACATTTAATGTGAATGAGTGCAACATTAAAACATTCTTTTTACATATGACAGGATGCATCGCTGAGCCCATGTTAAAATAAAATACAAACAGTAGTCTTGTTAATGGAAAAAGATTTGAACACAGCTTTAATAAAGTCAGGAGAATTATACAGACTGGCTTTTCAGCACGTTGGCAGGTGTTAAGCTTAAAAAGCTTTGTACAGGAAAAAGCAGCATGTGTTATGATCACTCCAAACACATCGGCTGTGTCTAAAAACTATATGAGCTTCCTACCTAGTCAGCATGTTTGGGTGATTCTCACAAAACCTGATAAGAAAATGTCCTGGTCCTAATTTACTCCAAAATCAAAAGAAACAAATAAGTAATTTTTTTCTTCTTTTATTTAGAAAATGATGCCTATTTTTAGGCTTATTAAAGGGAAAGTTGACCCAATGAAAATTCATCATTTAATCTCATGCCATTCCAGATGTGTAAGACTTATTTTCTTCTGCTAAACACAAATTAAGATTTTTAGAAGAATATTTCAGCTCTGTAGGTCCATACAATGCAAGTGAATAGTGGCCAGATCTTTGAAGCTCCAAAAAGCACATAATGGAAGCATAAAAGTAATCCATAAGACTCCAGTGGTTAAATCCATGTCTTCAGAAGCATTATGATAGGTTTGGGTGAGAAACAGATCAATATTTAAGTCCTTTTTTTACTATAGATCTCCACTTTCACTTTCACATTCTTCATTTGTTTTTGTCAATTTGCATTCTTTGTGCATATAGTCACCTACTGGGCAGGGAGAAGAATTTATAGTAAAAAAGGATTAAAATATTGATCTATTTCTCACCCACACCTATCATATCAAATCTAAATATATGAAATACTTTCATGCTGCCTTTATGTGCTTTATGGGCCTTCAAAGTTTTGGTCACCATTTACTTGCATTGTAAGAACCTACAGAGCTGAATTATTCTTCTAAAAATCTTTGTTTGTGTCCAGCGGAAGAAAAAAAGTCACATCTGGTATGGCATGAGGGTGAGTATTTTTTGGGGTAAACTATCCCTTTAAAATGTTTTACATACAGACATTATTTTAATGACAGTTACCCCCAATTCTCATGCTCACCACAACACCAAAAAAGATGGTCATTATAATATTTTCATTCCTGCAACGTGAAAAAATTACATATTGAAATTGATCATCAATTTCCAAAATACATCATAGTAGTACTCTCTTGGTACTGCCTTTCCCACCTTCCCACTGCCTACCGCTTTCTATGGTGGACAGGGGTCATCATGGGCATTCTGACCGGTCTGCGGCTACGCAGCCCCATACGGAGCAGGGTGCACTGTGTGTTGTGACACATTCCTCCCGCAATCATCATTAAAATTTTCTATGACTTGTGCCACAGTAGACCTTCTGTCGGTTGGGACCAAACAGGATAGCCTTCGTTGCCCTCATGCATCGATGAGCCTTGGGCGCCCAACACCCTATCGCCGGTTTGTCCCTCCTCGGACCACTGTGGTTAGGTACTCACCACTGCTGACCAGTAGCACCCCACAAGCCATGCCTTTTCAGATATGCTCTGACCCAGTCGCCTGGCCATAACAATTTGGCCCTCGTCAAAGTCGCTCAGGTTTTTACTCCTGCATCCAACACGTTGAGTACGAGAACTGATCGTTTGCTTACCATCTAATCTACCCAGACCTTGACATGTGGCCTTGTTAGGAGATGATCAATGTTATTCGCTTCACCTGTCACAATGTTTTGGCTCATCAAAGTTCATATACAGTACATATTATTGATTATTAATGATTTTTATATATTATAAAATATCATACATTTTGGCCAGAACATTTTCTTTACAGGTTTCGTGAGAATCACCCGTTTGGTCACGCACCAATGGTGCCCAAAACTGTTGTGCATGTAGGGAGCTCACTAGGTTTTGAGACACAGCCAGACTTTCCAATCACTCACCGCCACTCTGCGACACAGATTTCTGTTTGGAGTCGATTAAAGCCCGGATTTGTCCGTGTATGCCACTTAGACTTAAGACTTTTACGACGGACACAGAGGGGAAAAAATTAAAATGTCATATAAAATTTACTAAGAAAAATGGCGTCACAATTTTGATACATTCCTCTTATAAAATGCAAAACAACCAAGTGTATTTATGCTGCTGGTATTTAGCTATATACCATCGTCAGTGCTGCATTTATAAACGGTATTACACTGACGCTTTGAATTAACGCTTAACGCGTTTGCAGGTCCCTTTATCACTCTGATGTAATGAGCACGAGAGCTATTCCGTTAGCCAACATGCTAGCCATCATCCAACGGAAAAGCACAGACATTCCTCCCATTGCCGTCGACTCAGGAGTCAAGCCTATATATACGTACCCACTATGAACCACACGAAAACGCCGACTGAGGCCATCGTTCACTTGCAGCAGTAACAATTAACATCACATTTTCGAGGTGTCTGTCGCTGGTGGTCCTCGGGATGTGACAGCCATAAGCATCATCCTCCACTGCTTGGATGGATTTCTTTCATTTACTCATCGCGAGCGCGTTGTGGTGGGAGCTGCTGCTGATGATGATGATGGGCGCTGGTTGGCTGGAACATCTGGCGCAGATGGTGGAAAAATCTTTAGCTTTATTTAGAGGGGGAGCCCTGTCTGGACGAAATGGAAATCATATGTACTGCATAAAATATGATAATTGTTCTGTAACTTGCCAATTAAATGTTATACATAGATGTATGCATAGTGTTGCCAATTGGTTTGGTTTGTTAGCTTATGGTGTAAGAGAAGATTTAATATTTATCAGTAACATTACAGAACACATGTTAATAGAATTAGTTACACTAGCAATGATAATAATTCATTGTAAATTTAAAGTGTGACTGATTTATGCATTTGATTTCAAAATGAAAATGAGCCTCACTGGTATAAAATAATAATAATATAATAATAATAATAATTTAGATTTAGGCCATGTCCACACTAATTATTGTTTTATTCGTTTCCTAACATCATCAATTTCCAAAATAGGCAGTACTAAATAGTGGAAAATGCCATTCCACACTTAAAAAAAGTAGCTCTTTGGCTGAACTTGATTCAGTCATGGACAGTGGTTCCACGTGTTTGAAATGACTTTTCTTAACTTAAAATTGCTATGTAATTTCAACACAAACACTTTGTGTAGCAAGACCCAAGTTGAATTGTGTAAACCAAACAAATTTAGACATGTCAGTATAACGCAAATAAATATATTTTATTTATTTATGTAGTACTAACTAGTGTAGGTGAATCTTAGCATGCTAAATACGTGCTGGTTGGAAGCACTACCGAGAGTAGTTTTGTAAGTATGCTCAGGTTAGCACAGCATTTACTCAAAAAAGCAATCAGTAATTTTCACAAGCAATAATCACCTGTCCTTATCATTAGCTCAAACTAACTATGGGCAGTTTAGACTCTTCAATCCACTTAACCTGCATGTGTTTGGACTGCGGGGAAAACTGAATTGAACACAGGCAGAACATGCAAACTCCACACAGAAAGGCCCTGGGTGAGCCAGGACTCAAACCAGGGGCCTTTGTGCTGTGAGGAAACAGTGCTTCCCACTGAGCCACTCATGGCCTTAGATCAGTGGTATTTACTGAGTTGTGAGACGAGTCTAGTTAAGTCAAGACACACTGCCTGCTTCCAGTGTTGATTGGGTGATGCTAAGCATCATTGTGTAAAGTTGTGATCTGCTGATATGTTAACCTGGAGATCATTTCATGGGGTCACCCCAGCATGTCGTTGCCCTAATCTATTTTGCCAACAGGCTAGCTCTGGCTGTATAAAATACAAATACAAACCCTCTCTAGGGTTTTGGAAAATGCACATGAGGCCCTCCCTCCCCCATCCATCATGGCACGTATAAGCTCTAAAGACGACAATGAGATAAGGTCTATTACAATGTATTCAACCCCCTGTGGAGAGGCTGAGCAGACAGATGGCCATTTGCACTGTGCACAGTGCTGCAAAATGGACAGTCTAGAGAGGATCAAGGGTGTTGCAAACCCTCTATTAAGTCTGTATTTTTTTTGTACCTTATAAGCAAAAGTGCTACCAAGCTGCATCTTGTGGCATTAGGATTTTAGGTTTGAAATTACTTTTCTTAGTTTAAAATTACTATGTAATTTCAACACAAAAACTATGCGTAGAAAGAACCTAGTTAAATTGGGTAAACCCAACACATTTAGGCGTGTCAGTGTAACTCAAATAAATCTCTTTTATTTAATTTTTATGCACTAACTAGTTAAAGGGAATGTTAGCATGCTAAATACATGCTGATCGGAAGCACTACAGAGTGTAGTTTAGTAACTATGTTATGGTTAACTGGAGAGTCTAGAGACGACCAAGTGTGATGCAAACCCTCTATTAAGTCTGCATTTTTGTGTGTGTGCCATACAAGGGCGTAGGTTTGATTTTGACATTGGTGGGGACGTAAAAGCAGTCCGCAGAGTCTTAGAAGCTGAGGATTTTTGCGTTTATGATAGACTTTTGACTGCATTTTCATGTCATCTAAAGCCTTTATTTATAGATATGGTAGCCAACACACTCATAAAGGGAGTTTATGTCAGTATGTTCCTGAGACAATAATTACACAATTTTGATTATGTAAACCAACAACATTAAAATTTAGCTTTTTGTACTTAATGATAGAATATCTAAACAAGCAAGCATTCATAACTGAAAAAAAAAACATTATTCAGGGATTGTTTTAGTCTGTATTTACTACAAGAATATGTTAATTAATGAATTCTGTAATGTTATAAGTTAAAGGTGACTAATGACAACAAGGAGGCAGTTTAACAGAGGCTTAACTTTAACTTTAGTCTGTCCATAGTGCAATCATCAACATCTCTCATACATCAACACCAGAGTACATATACATAATTTATGGAGAGCATCCAGTTCCACTTACAGGCATAACCTGGTATTGTAGTCCACGTAACCGATAACCAAGTACCGTAATCACCGAACACAAGAAATTCTTTACTCAAATTTGTCAGCTGAATGGAACTTTGAAGGACACATTTTAATTACTCCTACCTTTTGAAACCAGTGATCCGTAAATATGTATTTACACCTAAACTTAAAAAATAGCATTAAGTATATTCACACCCTTAATACACACAGCTCAGTGTCCACTGTCTTGTTCCTTGCTATTTGAAGAAGCCAAAAACATGCCTTTAACAAAAATGAACTGTTGGTATATTTGTTTCACATCAATATTGTCCAGTCTGTCCTGGTGGACATGGCAAACAGCAATATTGTTCAGACTCTGAACAAACAAATATCTACATTTATTCTTATAATCACGCTGTTACAAGCCTAGGCCTCACCTTTGTCCCTGCCTCTCCACCTGCCTCTCTTCCTGCTCTGTCTGAGCTACCTGGCAGGACTGCTTCTGTCACCTGACTTGACAGAATAACACATTGATGCATGCCATATGAACAGTGAAGAAAAACATTTATGGCTTAGTTAAGTATTATTACCATTATTGTTGACTCTACACATTAGCAACTGAGAAAATATTTTAAGTGACTAACACTTTGACTGTTTGTCCACCTTTTTTTTTTTTTGGCTGGCACTCTGACTCAGCATATCACCAAATTAGCCTAATTGCCACATACACACATACACACACACACACACACACATAAACAAACGTTTAGGCTTTCCCCTCATCCTGTGTTTGAAAAAATGCACTGTCCCTTAATCAATATGACGTGATTTGTCCCGTATTTTCGTGCACAGAACTGTTGGTATGAGGAAGGTGTCTTCCTCACTTACCGGTAGCCTGCATGAAGCGCATCTAGTTGACGGAGCTTTGGCGCTTTGAGCAACCGGATGTAGCTACAGCCTCTCACACGTTAGCAAGAAATGGCAAAGCCAATCCTATTAGCGACGTGGGTTAGGGAGGTGGAACTCGTAGTAGAGAACGAGATCTGTTACCCGTTTGTGTACCACAAATTCTGACGCTGCCTCTCTGGGCCAGGATGCTCTTGTAAAAGAGATCCTTAATCTCAATGAGACTTTTCCTGGTTAAATAAAGGTTAAATAAAATAAATAAATAAAAACCACAAGACACCGACGGACAACAGTGGTTATATATTTTAATTGTTTGATCAGAGTTATTGCTAGGGACAATTCAGTAGTTGCTGGATATTGGTAGGGACATGTCCCTAGCATCCCTACTAAATTCTACGCCCCTGGTGCCTTATAACCAAAAGTGCTGTCAAACTGCATCTTGTGGCATTAGGATTTTAGGTTGCTAAGTAACATACCCAGACATCTGGTGATAGGAATATAAAGGGATCAATATTATGCAATAAATATGCCCCTTATCTTTCATGCTATCCCTAACACAATTAAGTGGTTTCATTATATTCCCTTGGCAGTTTTTGGCCTAATAGTACGAAACCAAACAAATAGCACCGGGATTTAGGCTACACAAGCTTAATGAAACAAACAGCAGTTAACAAAATCAATATGGGTCTAGAATGAACACAGTACACATCACTACCCTAAACCCTGTAAATATACATTTTAGAACTGTATAATATCTTGCTGTTCTCATTCCTTAACCAATGTAATAATTTATTTTATTTCCCCACAAAAAAACAAACAAACAAACAAAAACAACAACAACAAAAAAAAAAAAAAACACTACCGTATAACCGAATTTATGCCACTAGGTAACTTCAGTCAATATATCCATTCTGATGTCTATATATGATTTCAGTTTAGTCAAAATATACAGAGCCAGAAATTCTTCATTCATTTTCATTAATAATCTAAAGCTGATCACACAACTGATTGTTTGGAATAATCTTTTCTTGTCACCACGCGACCTTGCATCACTTGAGCACAACCACTGTTGTTATAATGCTGCTATTTAATTACTTTTTTCCCATTGCCAGACTGCAGTTTGCTAGTGCCCCCACTACGCAGATTAATGGACTGAACCATTCTTGAAAATTAGGTTAAACACCTGTCACATGGGCAAAGCTCTCATGAAAATAACGTGAAGTGGGCGAGTCATACTATTGTGGCTGTGCAATAGTTGCACGAAATACGTCTGCAAACACTAAACGTGCTTTGGCTAATGTGACAGAGTGACTCTCAATGGTGTTGTGTACCGACACCCCTACTAAGGGAATGGCGGTGTCACCCCTTGCCTGCAATGGCGTAGTCTAGCTGCGTGCGCGCGCGTGTGTATGTATGCGTGTGTAAAGCCCGGTTTGTATGTTTTGTGTCAATTGTCTGGTAAAGGCATGGCAGCTTGATGCTGGTAGCGCAGCTGAATGAAAATGTTGTTTACATGGACACTTGCGTTGCAGCCATTTCCGTTTGATTAATTATTGAAAGCGTGGACATATTTATTCCTGAGGTAACTGTGACATTACATCAAATTTGAAAACGAAGGTAAGTGACTCTTTTGTTTTGAACATTACAGCAACAAGGGAGTAAAGCAATACTTCTGTCACTTCTGCTTTTCGTGACCTTGTTTGTGAACGATGTTGTATTGCTAGTTACATGCGCTGGAATGAGCAGGTTGGTATGTTGTGTGTTGATTATAACGGGTTTGGATGGAGCTGTCAGTGATGCAGGCGATGTGATGTGCGTAACGGTTTGTTCATTATCTTTACCACTAGCGAAAACGCAACGGCTCACACTTTTGCAGTATTCTAGCGGAACTGTTTCGGTTTAGAGGAACGCATGTATTTGGATTTGCGGAAAAAAAAAAAGATCGCTAGGTTGACTCCATTGGTCAGTGTTGGGCATTTACTTAAATCTGGCCATCTTATCTAACGAACAGCGCAACTGTAAAAGGGGCCGTTCAGACCGAATGCGTTCTTGCTCTAAAAAAACCTAGACGCAACGTGACGAATATAAATGAAACAGAACACGAGTGTTTCGAGACGCGTTTTTAACAGTTAAGGTTATATATATATATATATATATATATATATATATATATATATATATATATATATATATAACTTGACACGGCGTCTAAAAAACGCGAGACGCGCGCACCGGCTAAAAAACGTCCGTCTAGTACATGTCAACGTAGGAAAACAATTGAAAACAGCGCGGAAGGACGCAAACGCATTCGGTGTGAACGGCCCCTAATCTGTCTGTACATAGTGCAGGTCGCGCACACAGTTATATTTTGTCCTTGTGTTGGTCACGTGTGAGCTGAAATCTATATCAGCCTGTGTCTTCTCATATTATGGATATGAAATATTCATTAGGAAGATCTGGAATTGGTTTTAAACATTATATGGCAGCGTAATGAGGCAATGTGCAGCGACTGTCTGCAAAGGGTGTTGATGGGAGGCGAATCTAATCTGTGACTCCTATCGAGATCTGCGTCGAAAACACATCGGTGCATCAACAACATCGCGCTGAAATTGTATTCCATCCTTTTGATAAAGTGGTGATCTCGCATGATAATAGTCGTGGCCTGGGCGGTGGATTATTAGAGCCAATGCATCTTCAAGCATCCATTCAGAGCCCTTAGTGAGATGCTGTGTTTACAAACTGATGTTTAGAGTTCCTTTAGATAGGCTATGTTGTTGTTTTTATCTGCTCTGCTGCTGTTCAGAATTGGTGATACTACTATGTAACTGGATGCAACAAATGCTGCAACAATAGCAAAATATTGACTGAAATGAATGAAAATGTACCCTATAACTGACCATCTTGCACAAATATTGCATTCATAAATGTATAGTTTGTAAACAAACAAGTTAACACTTACCCTGACATTTTAGTGTGTTCAATGTTTTCAGGATTTGCCCAATCCCCAACAAAATGTGATATTGCTCCAAACAAGCATACGCAGAAGGAATGTTACTGAATATCTGAGAAGACCTCCATTGTCGAGGCTAAGATGTTGAAGGCGGAGGCCTCGGCAGAGAGGAATAACCTGAGGAGTGCTTCCCCGCACCGGAATGCCTACCGGACCGAGTTCCAGGCTCTAAAGAAGGCCTTTGACCAACCAAGACAGGATGGAGACCCCAAGCTCAAAGACCCAGAGGCGGTCAGGCAGCCTCGAGGGCGGCAATATGGCACCCATGTCAGTCGTATCAAGAACATGTTCATGCAGATGGGGACTGAGCATGCTGGATCCAACAAGCAAACAGGGGACGAGACCTCACAACAGAAACTGACCAAGCCGACAAACTTCATCAACAAGGCAGATGGGTCGGTGATCAAGTTCCAGCATGGCACTGGGGAGCGGACAAGTGGTGGCCATCATAAGTCAAAGTTCTCCGAAACAAGGAAACTCTTTGAGCAGAGCTCCAGGGATGCTTCGCAGTCACCTGTGTACTCTTATGGCAGAGACAAAAGGGGTTCTCACGAACATTTGGATGACTGGCGGGGGGCACGTTCAAACAGAGGCAGCACAGACTCGTTGGATAGTCTTTGCTCTAGAACAGAGGCCTCATCTCCCACTGTGAGTCAGCTTAGTGCTGTGTTCGAAAATATAGACCAGCAGGGCTCTGGTGCTTCTTTTAAAAGAGGCTGTGGAGGGGGAAGAGGGCTGTACTCCCCAGATGGCTTGCACAGACATGGGGAGGCCAGTGAGGATGACACCAGTGCTCGACAGTCTCCATCACGTGGCTTTTACAGGACACGAGTGGGTAGCAAGCACAATCTGCCAGTTTCCTCTTCCTCAGAAGATCTTCTCAGTCCTAGTCCTCTGTCAGAGGCCATGGATCAGATGAAAGCAGGTGAGAAGAAGCCTCAGGAGAGCTTGGAGAAACCAACGGAGCCCGAAAGTGAAAGTGTGGATGCATTAACTACTGAGGTGCTTGATGGATCCAGTGATCTGAAACAATCCTTTCCTAAAACAGAACTGAATTCTGCTGAGGCTGTGGTTGGTTCCTTAACCTTGGTTCAAGTCAATGACGCTGCAGTTTGTGACAAAACTTCCACAGCCACCAAGGTCTTTGAGGACACGGACGGTCATGTGGCAGAGGAGTCTAGCCGGATTACAGAGGATCAAATAGAAGAACCCACCGAGGAATATTGTAGCAATGAGAGAGTTATTTTCAATGCGGATGGGGATGCGTGCTACCAGGGCTGGGGGGAGAGCTGCACAGACCCAGAGGATGACCTGTATGATGATGATATTTCTTATGACCCAGGATCAGAGATCACAGAGATTCCAGGTCTTCCAGAGGAGGACAAGGAAGAAATTCCACAAAAACGGAAAATTCGATTCAGCTCTGCACCCATAAAAGTAAGTTTATTGCTGGTCTTTACCATGTTAAAGGGATAGTTCACACAAAAATAAAAATTCTGTCATCATTTACTCATTCTCATGTTGTTCCACACCAAAAAAGAGATGTTAGGTAAAATGTTAGTGACTGACAGTCTCTGTCACCATTCACTTTCATTGCATCTATTACCATAAAAAATGGGAACCTGCAATTGTTATCTTAAAGCTGAAGTATGACGTTTCTGTGCCACTAGCACCACCAACGGAATTGCAAAAATATACATTGTTTTCAGAGCAGCTTTCTGAATACGCCATTGGTCAAACAAAGAGATTGTCCCGCCCCTCAGCTCACAGCATTAGTTCAGTAATGTTGTTGGGGCGGGTCTAAGCGGGTCTCTCAAAACAAACAGAGCAATTTTCATAGCGCAACAGAAACACAGTGTTTACAGTTTTTTAGAAAATTAACCTATGAATGGCTTACTAATAGTTGCCTCTATATTTAGCTGGGTTAGGAGAAAGTATATTAACACAGAAAAAGTTACATACTTCAGCTTTATGGAGCTAAATAATTGATATTAATTAATATTTTTGGCTTGAATTAAACCAGTTAATTTAGATGTTACCATATGAAGCACATTTTTAGGTTAACATTTTTTTAAACACCAATCTCTGGAATACTCGATTCTGATTGGTGAATGTCGCTATCTAGTGGTCTGATATTTTTGAGGAACAACTGCACATCCGGGTATTAAGACAAATCAGACCGGTCATCCGAGTATTGCAAGTCATCTTTTCTACTTCTCATATCACTCTGCGATCTAGTAAGCTAATAAAATAATTTAAGCTAGCTAAATATCAGTGTTTCATGTCCATATATTTGTTTATTTGGTTAGTAGCCATGTAATAAGCAGTATAATTATCGGTTAATTGAGGGGTTAATCACAGGGTCCTTATCATCCTGTCGGGGTTTATTTGGCTGACTGTACATTATACCTTACTTAGTGAACAACAAATTACTTTTGTGTGTGTAACCTAATTTATTCAATTTGATTTGTTTATGTTAAATAATTATATTTTTTGACTCAAAAAATGAGTTACCAAATAAAGCACATTTTTTTGGTTACCTGACAATGCATTTTTTCTGTGAATGAAATTGAATGATGACTGAGGCAGTCAGTCCCTAACATTCTGCCTAACATTTCCTCTTGTGTTCCATGGAAAAAATTAAGTCATACAGGTTTGGAACAATATAAAGATTGAGTAAATGATGACAGAATTTGCATTTTTGGCTGAACTACCCCTTTAATTTGTATTTTTCCAGGTATGTTTTGATTTCCCTAAATGGAAGTGTTTAGATTGGACCGCCATCATGTTATTGAGTTTGCTCAAGGTCCTAATGTTGATCACTTCTGAAAGCATAGCCATACATACATAATTGAATCCATAGAGGCCTTTAATGTCCTTTTATTGATTCTCTCAAAATAGACACAGCAATTCTCTATTTTGCTCGCTTATGTCAGTGCTTTTTAGATAATGAGCAGACAGACCCATAAAGTGACATCCAGAGGTCCACTCATGCCTGCAGGGAGATGAACACATATAGCTGCTGTCCTCACAAGCCCTTTTGGCTCTCCACTCTGACACTTTCAAACCACTGATGCTTCAAACTCTGTGCTTGTCAATCCCCTTTCTCTTCATGATGAAGTCATGCTCCCACGAGAACATGAATAACTGCTACGTTTGCAACTTATTCCAAGGTGAAGCGTGGAGGTGGTAATTACAGTCTGTCTATCTATCACTCGTGTTTCACAGGAGGTTACAGGGTCACATTGTTTAAGAGGGTATTTTAATACTATACACTCTTTGTAAACGTCTCTGAAATGCATTGTGCATTCAATTAGAACGAAACTAAATTCACTTAGACTACCGTTTAAATCAATTAACTTTGATTTACCCATATAATGGCACTGCTCCAGACTGAGTCTGTTTGGATTGTTGCCATTGATTAGCTGTGATATCATGAAAATCACCAGTTGCTGGAAATGTGTTTACAAATCCAGCTATTAACTCTAATCAGATGTTGGATGGAGATGTGGAAAATACTAGAAAACAAACATTTCACCAGTCTGGATTAGTCTCATTAATGCCCTTAAGCAGTGCTGGACTGGTTCTCCTGCCTCTGTCATTGGATAAACATGATGTTTGCACACTAATGTCCATCACATAAGCTGAATTTTCAGTGAGCAATCGTGTGCCGGTATTAAATTAAAAGGTCTGTTACGCAGTGTATTGAAGTGTATTGTATTCTTAGAGTCCCTTAATCAGATCACATCCCAATGCTACTCTCACTTTGAATTCTTGGATCAGGCAGCTAATTATAAACGTGAAATATAGGTCTTTGCGACTGTCAAATGACAAATTGAACTGTAGTACAATGCATTTAAAATGAAAATTGTCTTATCATTTACTCATCCTAATCTCTGTAGGTCCATATAATGCAAGTGAATGGTGACCAAGGCCTTTGAAGCTCCTAAAAGTAGATGAAGTCAGCATAAACATAATCCATCAGACTCCAGTGGTTTAATCAATGTCATCTGAAGCGATCCAGTAGGTTTTTGGGTGAGAACAGACCAAAATGCAACTCGTTTTCACTGTACATCTTGACAGCAATCTCCATGGCGATCGTGATTTCAAGCTTGATTACACTTCCTATTGAACCATAAAGCGTCAAGCACTAGGAAGTGTAATCGAGCTTGAAATCATGATTGTGCATAGAGACTGCAATGGCAAGATGTATAGTGAAAAAAGAGATATATTTTGGTCTGTTCTCACCCAAAACGAACTGGATCACTTCAGAAGACATTGATTAAACCACTGGAGTCTTATGCATTACTTTTATGGTGCCTTTATCTGCTTTTTAGAGCTTCAAAGGGCTGATCACCATTCACTTGCATTGTATGGACCTACAGAGCTGAGATTTTCTTCTAAAAATCTTAATTTGTGTTTAGCAGAAGAAAGAAAGTCATACACATCTTAGATGGCATGAGGGTGTTTAAATGAGAGAATTTTCATTTTTGGGTGAACTATCCCTTTAAATATATTACGCTGTAAAAAGTGGTAACCTGAATTTGTTACATTAAGGAACTTTTTCTACTTGATCTAATCCTTAAAATTTATTTTGTTGGTGTAACCTATTGCATTCAGGTTGATTTGGTGATGTTAAATAATATTTTTTACTTGAATCACTTAAATATGTCACTACATGAAACATAATTTTTAGGTTAATATTTGATCAGTGTCAGATAGTTTAGATACAAGAGAGGGAATCAGGGCTCTAGACAAACAGCAGATATTTCAGATATTTCCTTTAATTCTGCGCTTTCTGAAACATTCATCCACTAGAGATTATAGAAAATGCAATTGTAGAAAATGCCAGCCTATAATGGCATTGTGCCGACTGGGGTAGGCTACAGTAACTGTCTGCTCGGCTGAACTGTCCTGGTCGTCAGCCTGACAAAGAAAGACTCAGCCCTTTTTCATGAGTCAGGTAATTGTGAACCCTGGTCACATGCTTTTTCTGCGGACACAGAGGAAACAGTCTGTGGTCTGTGTTCAGACTTGAGAAGAAGACACAGATTTGTGGTAAAACGTGCATGAATTAGACTAGCCTAGCATGAGAGGAAGGAGGAGCATGAAGGACATTGAAAAGAAATGTCAGTCATTAATCACACTGAACCTTTTTTCTCATAAAGTAGATAAATAATTTCTATATTAAAGCTTTTTTTTAAAGCTTAATTAATCTAGAGCTGCTGTAAGAGGCTCTTGTGGAGGCAGCTCAAGTGGCTGTATGGGATAACAGCACTCAAACACACTTCCCCCATTTACTCTGGAGCTTTCAGGTTTATCAATGAATTCAAAAAGATTACAACATTACTATCTAAATTCATCTTGTAATTTTATGCAATAAACCATGCTTTTCTTATGTCTCTTTTTTTTCTATTTTTAATGATGTTTAATGTAAAATATGGGTCCTGAAGTACAACCAATTGAGAACTACTGGCCTAGTTAGCATTAATGGATATCTTCCACAAGGGTTGCTTGTAACCATAAACAGTGGAGAGCACTTCGAGTCAGTTTCATTGATGTACGCTCATTCTCTCATTCTACTCCTCTTGTTGGCCTGCCCAGTCATGAAGCTGTGTCAGACTGGCTCTGATAATGAGTACATGGCATTCAGTAGCCAAGTCCACTGGTCTCTTTGTATAGTAGTGATTGGGAAGGAGAAAGAAAAGAAGGTGTGGTGTATTGTGGTTACACAAAACATTTTTCATTCTTTTGCAGCTTTTCACCATGTACGCTACAAAATGATGTGGCATATCATAGCAGAACACGAAATGAAGAAGAAAATGTTGCACTATAGAGTGCAAAAGTCTGGTTCCGGAAGTAAAAATCTCATTAATTTATTCCACAGATGAACTGATTTTCAATGATAACTTTAAAACCTTTAAAGACAGACCTATTGTGAGCTATGAGGTTGTTCATCGATGGTATATGCTTCCATTGAAGCCATCCGTCTGTATTATTAACTTCTTTCTTTAAAAAATCGTGTTTGATAGAGGAATTCATGGTAGACAACTCACAACAGGGCAGTATCATGACCAAAACATCACCGTAAACTAGGGGTTGCATAGATTAATCGACTATAACTAATGTAGTTGACACTGTCAGACTAGTCGCTTTCCACGTGATTTCCCAAATGTAGGATGCCAAGGGAAGGCTAATTCATATTAATGAGAAAAGCTGTACCTGATTTGTTAGGGGTTGGGTTATAGTTTCTCTGACCAATCAGATAGTGCTTTCTTGATGAATATTACTGAATTGTTCAATCAGTTATCGCTTTACTCATAAATATAAATGATTCTTCCCCTCTGTAACGAACTTCACAGCAGAAGGGAAAGAGGACACAGGGAAGCAGGTTTTCCAGGCTCAGGTAAGACTTTTAATCGGCCACTTCAGTGCTTTACAACTTCACAAACTCATCAGCTTCACAGGCACGTAGTCACTTAAACACATTAGCTTTTACAGGCACGTAGTTACTTAAACACATCAGCTTCACAAATACAACAGAATGAATGCAACAGCTTCAGGAGCACCGTGGCCTTCCTTGTGCCAGACTCTCTCTCCTCTCTGCTGGTGGCGTGGCTGCTTATATGCTGCTCTCCCCATGCTCACTGCAATTAGAGACAGGTGTTACACATAATCTAGCTCAGGTGCAAGTGCCCTTACCGCTTTCTCTCACTCCGGACGGACACTTGACCACGCCCCCGCTGCCACATATCCCCACCGTCCGACTCAGGCCGGGGAGACATCCAGCCTGTCTACCACTCCCCCCCATTTCTGGAAAGGAAGTCGGCGACAGCCATCTGCGCTCCCGGTCTGTGGACCACCTTGAACTTAAACGGCTGAAGAGCCAGATACAAACAGGTGATCCACATGTTGGTATCTTTCATGCGGTGGAGCCATTGGAGTGGGGCGTGATCCGAGCAGAGGGTGAAGGCCCGGCCCAACAGGTAGTACCGGAGAGTGAGGACCACCCACTTGATGGCGAGATACTCCTTTTCTGTGGTGCTGTACTTAATCTCCCTTAGCGAGAGCTTGCGGCTGATGTACAGCACCGGGCGCTGCTCCCCCTCCACCACCTGCGAGAGTACGGCCCCCAGCCCTCTGTCTGAAGCGTCCGTCTGCAAGACAAAAGGGAGAGAGAAATTGGGTGAATGTAAAAGCGGCCCCGCAAAGTGCGGCTTTAACTTGCATAAACGCCTGTTGACACTGCTTCGTCCACTGGACCGAGTCTGGAGCCCCCTTTTTGGTGAGATCAGTCAGCGGGCTGGTGACATCCGAATAATTAGGCACAAATCTCCTATAATAGCCAGCCAGCCCCAGGAACTGTCTCACTCCCTTTTTGGTCTTGGGCCTCGGGAGGTCACAATCGCTGCAGTCTTGTCAATTTGGGGACACACCTGCCTGTGGCCCAAGTGGAACCCCAGATACCGTACCTCCAACCGCCCAGTTGTGCACTTCTTGGGGATTGATGTGAGTCCCGCTCGTCGCAGCGATCTCAGAACTGCCCTCAGATGCTGCATGTGCCACTGCCAATCATTGCTATAAATGACGATAACATCTAAATAGGCAGCAGCATAAGCCGAATGCGGTCTGAGGGTTCGGTCCATGAGATGCGGAAACATAGCCGGGGCTCCGAACAAACCGAACGGAAGTGTCACAAATTGGTGTAATCTAAATGGCGTGGAGAAGTCTGTTTTTTCACGGGAATTTGGTGTCAAAGGGATCTGCCAATAACCCTTTGTCAAATCCAGTGTCGAATAAAATCGAGCAATGGCCAACCGATCGAGCAACTCATCAACAGGAGGCATTGGGTACACGTCAAATTTAGACACGCATTGACTTTTCTGTAATCCACACAGAACCGTACAGACCCGTCGCTTTTAGGAACTAGAACAACCGGGCTGGACCAGTCGCTGTGAGATTCCTCTATTGCCCCCATATCGAGCATTGCATCCAATTCTTCCCGGACAATTTTCTTTTTGTGCTTGGGCAATTGGTAGGGATGGCTACGTACCACCACCCCCCGGCTCGGTCTCGATGTGGTGCTGGATGAGGTTTGTATGACCCGGTAGAGGGGAAAACATATCTGCAAACTCCTGTTGCAACTTGACAACCTTTGCAAGTTGCCCCGGTGAGAGGTGCTCTCCGCAAGTGACCAAGGTGAAATTATTGTGTTTTGTATTCACCTCCGGCCCAGGTTCCGCCCTCTCCGGAACTACCAAAGCCAACGTCACAGGGACTGCCTCCCTCCACAATTTCAGGAGGTTGAGGTGATATATTTGACGTGTGCTCCCTCTATCGGTTCGCTTTACCTCATAATCGAGATCCCCCACTCATCGTTTAACCTCAAAGGGTCTTTGCCACTTGGCAAGTAATTTGGAGCTCGATGTGGGGAGTAATACGAGTACCTTATCTCCCGGTGCAAATTCCCGCAGCTGAGTTCCCCTGTCATACAGTCGGCTCTGTCATTCTTGAGCTTGGAGCAAATTCTCCTGTGTTAGTTGCCTCAGAGTGTGGAGTTTTGCTCTAAGATCAAGAACGTATTGAATTTCACTCTTACTGTTTGAAGGTCCCTGCTTTGCATATGACATCAAGCACGCCGCACGGGTGCCGCCCATACAGCAGCTCGAATGGGGAAAACCCAGTGGAGGCTTGCGGGACCTCTCATTCTGTGAATAACAGGGGATCGAGCCATTTGTCACCATTTCTAGCATCCTCATGCACGAACTTACGAATCATGTTTTTAAGGGTTTTATTAAATCGTTCCACCAGGCCATCTGTTTGTGGATGGTAAACGTTGGTGCGGATCAATTTAATGCCCAAAATGTAAAATTTTAATGCCCAAAATTTAAAGCTTGCGTAGTGTCCGTGACATCAAGGTTGTGCCCTGATCAGTGAGGATTTATTTCGGAATCCGCACCCGGGAGATTATTTTGAAGAGTGCCTCCGCAACACTACGTGCTGAGATGTTGTGCAGGGGCACTGCTTCCAGATATCGCGTTGCATAATCCACCAGGATTAATACAAAGCGATGTCCACGTGCTGACTGCTCTAATGGCCCGACGAGGTCCATTCCAATTCTCTCAAAGGGGACCTTGATCAGCGGAAGGGGGTGCAATGGCGCTTTTGGGGTGGCCGGTGGATTCACCAGCTGACATTCACGGCAAGCCGCACACCACCTGTGGACATCGCCGCCAATGCCCGGCCAATAAAAACAGGCTATTAGACGGTTCAGCATTTTTCTTTCCCCTAGATGACCCGCCATGGGATTGTAATGAGCTGCCTGGAACACCATTTCCCGACGGCTCCGCGGTATTAAGAGCTGGGTTGCATCTTCCTTTGTTTGAGCATCCTGCGTCACTCTATACAACCGCTCATTTATAATTGCGAAATAGGGATATGAAAGTGTGACATTCGGCTGGAGTTGTTGACCATCAGTCACTCTCACTTGGTCATAGGCGTGCTTGAGGGTTTCGTCTCGTGACAGCTCCATAGGGAAATCCCCTTCAGGAAATCCCCTGAGGATGTGAGGGGCTGCAGCCTCTCCCCCCCCACGTCATCCTGACGTGGAGCAGACGAAGACGTCCCCAGCTCCGCCTCCCCTGCCAGAGCATCGCACATTTCACATCTCATCGCTTTAGTGCAGGACCCATCCGAGCATATTCCCTTTAATACATTTCTAAATTCAGGCCAGTTAGTCCCCAAAATCAGTGGATGGGTGAGGTGGGAAGTAACCGCAGCCTCCACTCTATGTTTTGTTCCCCGAAATTTAATCACAAGGGTCACCACAGGGTAGTTGTGAATATCCCCACGCACACACTTCACCCTCACCGTTTTAGCTGTGCCCAAAGCCTCGTGTTGAACCAAGCGTTGGTAGATAGTGGTTTGATTACAACCCGTGTCCACCAGTGCTTGGTGAGTACCCCCCTTGACACTTACTGGTATCCAGTACGCTCTGGCCCGGTCGGGGGCAGCCTGCGGAGTGTCGGTGATCCGGACCACCGTCCCCAGCTCCATCACAGGACACTGATCCTGGAGGTGTTCGGGATCTCTGCAACTCCAGCAGGATGGCCCAGGCGCTACACCCACACCTGTGTTGGCGGGCACCTCCACCTGAGGGGGAGAGCGGCAGGGCACCATAGATGTTGGGGGTACCGTCCCCTGCACACAGGGAGCTGGCCTCGGTGACGGGACTCCTCGCCTCCGCGGGGAAGGAACGGGCTCTGGAGAGAGAGTAGAGTGAGAGATAGAGGGGTGGGGGAAGAGAGTGGGGAAAACACAGGGGGAGGGGAGAGAGAGTGGGAGTGCTTTTCCACCCTCGGGTACGCTGCCAAATAGTCCTTCGTCAGTCGGGCAGCTTCCTCCAGCGATGCCGGGCGGTGGCACTGGACCCACTCCACCGTTCCTCTTGGCAGTCAATGGATTAGCTGCTCCAGCACCACCTGGTCGACAGCAGCCATTTCCGGCAGGCGTCTCTGAGCCATTGGGTGAAAGCAAAAGGGCGACCGGTCTTCTCCAGCTTCATGGACCGGAAGAGCTGCTGGTACTTCTCTGGACTGTGGCCTACCCGCTGCAGGATGGACTTCTTCAGGTCTTTGTAGGCCAGGAGGTTAGCCGCCGGGAGTTGTTATGCAGCAAGCTGGGCTTCCCCAGACAGCAACGGGAGGAGCCGGGCCACCCACTGATCTCGCGGCCAGCTCCAGATCTCGGCGGTTCTCTCGAACAAGTCGAGGAAGGCTTCCGGGGTCGTCTTCCGCCCCCATCTTCAGAAGCATGGGTGGGGGCAGGGGGCTGTGGTTGTCCGGGTTTGTGGCCAGGGCTCTCTCCTGGCTGAGGAGGCTCCGAATCGCATGCCGGTCCTCTGCTTGAGCTCGTAAGATCTCAAAGAACTGGCGGTCTTGACAAAGCTCAAGCAGGGATTGTTGGTGCATCTGGTGTAGGCTGACGAGGGACTTGAGGATCTGAGCCAACTGTGAGGACTCCATGATCCCAGGTTTCAGCACCAGTGTAACAAACTTCACAGCAGAAGGGAAGGAGGACACAGGGAAGCGGGTTTTCCAGGCTCAGGTCAGACTTTTAACATTTACATTTATGCATTTGGCAGATGCTTTTATCCAAAGCGACTTACAGTGCCCTTATTACAGGGACAATCCCCCTGGAGCAACCTGGAGTTAAGTGCCTTGCTCAAAGACACAATGGTGGTGGCTGTGGGGATTGAACCAACAACCTTTTGCTTACCAGTTCAGTGCTTTAGTCCACTATGCCACCACCACTTTTTGGTCATTCAGCCATTCAGCCATTTAAGTGCTTTACAACTTCACAAACTCATCAGCTTCACAGGCACGTAGTCACTTAAACACATTAGCTTTTACAGGCACATTGTTACTTAAACACATCAGCTTCACAAATACAACAGAATGAACGCAACAGCTTCAGGAGCACCGTGGCCTTCCTTGTGCCAGACTCTCTCTCCTCTCTGCTGGTGGCGTGGGTGCTTATATGCCACTCTCCCCATGCTCACTGGAATTAGAGACAGGTGTTACACTTAATCTAGCTCAGGTGCAAGTGCCCTTACTGCTTTCTCTCTCTCCGGACGGATGCTTGACCACGCCCCCGCTGCCACACCCTGCCATCCCACGTTTCGGAAATGTATTATGCACATTTCACTGGCAACCTATGGGACCCCAGACACAGCATATCTGGCTATCTAATTCCTGATGACATATAGTTACGTTGCTATTTCTTATAGCATATAACTAGCTAAAACCCATTACATTGTAGCGAACGTAGATCTTTCTATACTGTGAAATTCAATGGGTAGGGGAGTGGAAATTCTGGCCCACCCGTGAGGGTGTGGAAGGTGACGTTGGGGGCATAGCCCCATGACTAGTCACATTAGACTCGACTAATGGGCTCGAGTAGTCTACTATTAAAAATCAGTAGCCGTGCAACCCCTACCATGCAATTTTTGCCTGCATCATCAGTGTCGTTGCCATGCCATTCTCACCTCAGTCTGGCTGATTCCATCACAGGCTCTGCAATCTTTGGATTTATCACACGTTTTTAATGTAAGGTTTGTGACATTATGCATTTATATTAGTAATTTAATTCCCTTAACCCAAACTTATCCCTAAACCTAACCACCAATATAGCTGTAGACTGGTTGCCCACTGAAGCTAAGCAGGGTTGGGCCTGGTCAGTACCTTGATGTGAGACCTCTTAGGGAAAAACTAAGGTTGCTGCTTGAAGAGGTGTTAGTGAGGCCAGCAGGGGTTACTCACCCTGTGGTCTGTGTGGGTCTTAATGCCCCAGTATATTGATGGGGACACTATACTGTAAAAGGCACCTTAATTCGGATGAGACATTAAACTGAGGTCCTGACTCTGTGGTCATTAAAAATCCCAGGACATTTCTCATAAAGAGTAGAGGTGTAACCCCAGTGTCCTGGCAAAATTCCCCCCTTTGGCCCTTCTCAGTCATGGCCATCACCATCCATTAATTGGCTGTATCACTCTATTCTCTGCTCTCCACCAATAGCTGGTGTGTGGTGAGCGTAATGGTGTTCTATTTCTGCCATCGCATCATCCAGGTGGATGCTGCATACTGGTGGTGATTGAGGAGAGTCCCCTATTCACAAAGTGCTTTGAGTGTAGTGTCAGAAAATGGGTATATAAATTTAACATTCATTCATTCATTCATTCAATATAACAAGAATATAACCAACCAATAATATAAAAGACAGAACAAGCAGATACAGTACAGTCACAATAACTTACCAAACAACTCATGCTGCTTTTAAAGTCTTCTGAAACCATATGATAGCTCCGTGTGAGGAACAGAGTGAAACTGAAGGTTTTAATTACTGAAATTGTTCCTCTCTGTGAAAATACATCCAAACATTAGATTGTTGCAATCATTCACATGACACGCAAGAGCCAGTGACATTTGAGTGATGAGTTGAATATTGTCATGTCTATAAGTAACCCCCGGTTAGCTTAAGTTTCTCAAGAGCCACATGCGACGTTCACACACTGTGTTTATTGTGGTTATTTGGAGTCCTACAGAAACTCTTCACTTAATCCTAACCTTAACCCTACCACTAAATCTAACCCTAAACCTAACTGGTTTTAGTCACCATTCATGTTAATCACATCTTTTTTTTCCATTTAATGAAAGCGAATGGTTAAAGTGAATGATTTTAGTCACCATTCACTTTCGTTGCATCTTTTTTTTTTCCATACAATGAAAGTGAATGGTGACTTGAGACATTGAAAGTGAATGGTGACTGAAGCAATGAAAGTGAATGGTAACTGAGGTTGTCAGTCCATAACATTCTTCCTAACATCTGGTGCTCCATGGAAGACATAAAGTCATAGGGTTATGAGAAGACATTAGGGTGAGTAAATGACAAAGAATATTAATTTAATTAAGCAAAGTAACTCTGTTCTATCTGACAAAGCAATGTAGCTGTTGCAGAAATGATTTGCTGCAGAATCGTGTTTGTATGAATTCCTGTGAGGTGTAGTGTTTGTTTAGCTGTGCCTTTTGCTGTGTCCGGCCTGTCATCGTTCTACCATCTAAACTGCACTCAAAGGCTGAAATGAAATACTGTATCTCATTACCTATGTTGAATTCAGCCTCTTTTTATGACATAGTTATTCCCTCTTGATTCTCTAATGGAATTAAATGGATTTGAAAGACTGGGCAGCAACTGAATGACTGCTGAAATGATTCAGTGATTGCACTCTCTGTGCACTGGACATTTCACAGATGCACATATCTAGAACACACGACACTCTGAATCAATCCAGCAATTTACTATATCACTTCAGTCCTGTAATTTTGTTAAAAGGTTGGCTAGCTAAACAGTAGACCTCTTAATAGCTATATTTTAAGGTTAGTATAAATACACTTCTTGCAACTTAGTTGAAGGCAGTCTTTTAGGTACTGTAAGTGAGCTGAGCATCAAATGTTTTAATCATTTTTATTTTTTTAGGGATCTAGATCAAGGAATTTGCAATGGCTCAGACTGGAGTATACAGGTGCATCTCAATAAATTAGAATGTCATGGAAAAGTTCATTTATTTCAGTAATTCAACTCAAATTGTGAAACTTGTGTATTAAATAAATTCAATGCACACAGACTGAAGTAGTTTAAGTCTTTGGTTCTTTTAATTGTGATGATTTTGGGTCACATTTAACAAAAACCCACCAATTCACTATCTCAACAAATTAGAATATGGTGACATGCCAATCAGCTAATCAACTCAAAACACCTGCAAAGGTTTCCTGAGCCTTCAAAATGGTCTCTCAGTTTGGTTCACTAGGCTACACAATCATGGGGAAGACTGCTGATTTGACAGTTGTCCAGAAGACAATCATTGACACCCTTCACAAGGAGGGTAAGCCACAAACATTCATTGCCAAAGAAGCTGGCTGTTCACAGAGTGCTGTATCCAAGCATGTTAACAGAAAGTTGAGTGGAAGGAAAAAGTGTGGAAGAAAAAGATGCACAACCAACCGAGAGAACCGCAGCCTTATGATTGTCAAGCAAAATCGATTCAAGAATTTGGGTGAACTTCACAAGGAATGGACTGAGGCTGGGGTCAAGGCATCAAGAGCCACCACACACAGACATGTCAAGGAATTTGGCTACAGTTGTCGTATTCCTCTTGTTAAGCCACTCCTGAACCACAGACAACGTCAGAGGCGTCTTACCTGGGCTAAGGAGAAGAAGAATTGGACTGTTGCCCAGTGTTCCAAAGTCCTCTTTTCAGATGAGAGCAAGTTTTGTATTTCATTTGGAAACCAAGGTCCTAGAGTCTGGAGGAAGGGTGGAGAAGCTCATAGCCCAAGTTGCTTGAAGTCCAGTGTTAAGTTTCCACAGTCTGTGACGATTTGGGGTGCAATGTCATCTGCTGGTGTTGGTCCATTGTGTTTTTTGAAAACCAAAGTCACTGCACCCGTTTACCAAGAAATTCTGGAGCACTTCATGCTTCCTTCTGCTGACCAGCTTTTTAAAGATGCTGATTTCATTTTCCAGCAGGATTTGGCACCTGCCCACACTGCCAAAAGCACCAAAAGTTGGTTAAATGACCATGGTGTTGGTGTGCTTGACTGGCCAGCAAACTCACCAGACCTGAACCCCATAGAGAATCTATGGGGTATTGTCAAGAGGAAAACGAGAAACAAGAGACCAAAAAATGCAGAAGAGCTGAAGGCCACTGTCAAAGAAACCTGGGCTTCCATACCACCTCAGCAGTGCCACAAACTGATCACCTCCATGCCACGCCGAATTGAGGCAGTAATTAAAGCAAAAGGAGCCCCTACCAAGTATTGAGTACATATACAGTAAATGAACATACTTTCCAGAAGGCCAACAATTCACTAAAAATGTTTTTTTTTATTGGTCTTATGATGTATTCTAATTTTTTGAGATGCACCTGTACTGGAGTAGGAAATTGTCAGGAGTGGTAGAGGAAAAGGCAGGACTTAAATGCAGAGTAGTATAATGGGCTTTTATTACTCTCAAAATATAACAGAAAAAACAAAACAAAAAGTACCCCAAAGGTGAAAAAAACACAGTTCAGGGCAACACAATGATGACAGGCTGGGTTGGAGCAAGGAACCGACAGGAATCCACACAAAACAGGGAACACGACTGACAGAGACCTAATGGAGACATAAACAAGCAACATCCCACAATTAATTAGCACAAGACAAAGAACACAATGGGGTTAAATAGGAAAGAAAATGAGGAGAGAAATCAGGAATGCAGGTGAAGCAAATGAACTAATAATGAGGTAACAAGGGGGCGGGGTCAGGAGGAGAGATAGGAGAGCACATGGTAAACAACTTAACAAGAACCATGTGCTCTCAACAAACACAACAGACCAGACAGAAAGAGCACATAGCAATGAAGCCATCATTGGCCATGTGTTAAAAAAAACACAAAGACACGACAATAGAGCATATGGCAATGAAGCCATCATTAGCCATGTGCTCAAACAAAAAGACAAGACATGGAGCATGAGTGTCTGAATCCCGACTCGGAAACAAGACCAAACCAGACTGAAGAGTCAGGATCCAGACACCATGCTCTGAACATGAGACACAGCCTAGACAGAAGAGCACATGGCCAGGAAAACAACCAAAGCCGTGCGCTCGCACAGAGACATAGAACATACGGGTCAGGATCCTGTCACCACAATAAACCTGACTGACAAAGGTGACAGGATCCTGACTTGGTTGAAAAAGGCTTTAAAGAGTTAGAACAGGGATTTTAATGTGATACTGTGCTTAAAGACATCCCATAATATCTCATTTCATAATTTCATAGTGATTTTTTTCTCAGTTAATTGCTAAACTAAATTATCAATACATTTGTAAACATTAGTGATAGACTAGATTATATATCATCAAGGCTGATAAATCGGCTGTTATTATCAACAGAAGCGTCCATTTTGTCAAAATCCTTAATTGTACAGCTTAATGGCTAGAATTAATTGTATTAACCTATATGACATATATCAGCCACCCCGATCTCTAGTTATTAGTATCGGCATTGGTTCTTTCAAAAGCCAATGTTTGTTGACCACTTGAAAACATGCCTATATTTTGGTCTATTCATCAGGAGAGAACCATTATGTAGTCAGTAGGAAACTGTAATAAGAAGTGGCTAAAGCTTTTTCTCATTTGTTAATTTTATGAAGCAGAATAAACAAGCTGTCAATGTGTGGTTTTATCTTTTCCAGGATAGAGTTAAGCTTTACAAAATATGAAGCAATCAAGCAAATGCCTTGTTTTCAGGACAGTGATTTTGAAACTGTAGTCATTGGCGAAGGTCTGTCTCACAAATGCATTATTAATGATGTGATATTTTTTGTTTGCTTGTTTCTCTGACATCTGACCCCTTGTGGAGCTGAATTTTTAACGACTGAGGAAACAGAAGACAGGCCTGTGGTTCTGAGGCTGCACTATTCCAGCTATCCGTGTCAGGCACTAATTCTCCCTCCCTCCCATCATAGGCCATCACTGAATGTATCAGAGAATCTTGTTCTTGCTTTTTTCCATGCTGGAGACAAGGGTGTGTTCAGTGCTGACACAGTGTCCTGAATTGTTGTGAGACAGCAGGCCTAATGTGGCAGCTGTGTGTTCACCAATTTGTGCGGAGTGCCAGTTTCCCCTCAGTGTGTGTTCATTGCACTCAGGAAAACTGCACTTTAAGTATTGACTGTCTTAGTGTGTTCATAATTAACCCATTCAGTCCTGAATTATGATGTAGAGACACAAAAATATAATCATGGTGGTTTATAAATTGTGATCATGAATAATAAATACTACCATAATTGGGCCTTATTTCTAAATACAAATCTCTAAATACAACCATACATGACTAATGTATATATATATATATATATATATATATATATATATATATATATATATATATATATATATATATATGTATATGTGTATATATATATATATATATATATATATATATATATATATATATATATATATAAACATATACATACATTTAAATTGAGTCATTTAGCAGATGCTTTTGTCCAAAGCGACTTACAAATGAGGAACATAGCAAGCAATTTGCCATACAAAATTCAACAACATCTACAGTGTTGTACTGCCAAGCTCTCAAGGTGGCTGGAGTAGTAGAGGTGCTGGTGCAGAAGAAAGAGACAGAAGTGTTTTTTTTTTTTTTTGTGTGTACAGTAAGTGCAAGTTAAGCTCAATAGTAAGTGCAATATATATATATATACACACACACACACGCACACACACACACACAAACACACACAAACACACACACACCGGTGACCAAATGTTTGGAATAATGTACAGATTTTGCTGTTTTGGAAGGAAATTGTTACATTAATTCACCAAAGTGGCATTCATCTGATCACAAAGTATAGTCAGAACATTACTGATGTAAAAAACAGCACCATTACTATTTGAAAAAAGTCATTTTTGATCAACTCTAGACAGGCCCCATTTCCAGCAGCCATCAAGCCAACATCTTATCCTTGAGTAATCATGCTAGATTGCTAATTTGGTACTAGAAAATCACTTGCCATTATATCAAACACAGTTTAAAGCTATTTGGTTCATTAAATGAAGCTTAACATTGTCTTTGTGTTTGTTTTTGAGTTGCCACAGTATGCAATAGACTGGCATGTCTTAAGGTCAATATTAGGAAAAAAATGGCAAAAAAGAAACAGCTTTCTCTAGAAACTCATCAGTCAGTCATTGTTTTGAGGAATGAAGGTTATACAATGCTTGAAATTGCCAAAAAAAAAAAAGACACTATAGTCTTCAAAGACAAAGGACAACTGGCTCTAACAAACACAGAAAGAGATGTGGAAGGCCAGATACAACTAAACAAGAGGATAAGTACATCAGAGTCTCTAGTTTGAGAAATTGACACCTCACATGTCCTCAGCTGACAGCTTCATTGAATTCTACCCGCTCAACACCAGTTTCATGTACAACAGTAAAGAGAAGACTCAAGGGTGCAGGCCTTATGGGAAGAATTGCAAAGGAAAAGCCACTTTTGAAACAGAAAAACAAAAAGAAAACACAGACATTGGACAACAGATAATTGGAAAAGTGTGTTCTAGATCTTAACCCCATTGAGCTTTTGTGGGATCAGCTAGACTGTAAGGTGTGTGAGAAGTGCCCGACTAGACAGCCACATCTATGGCAAGTGCTACAGGAAGCGTGGGGTGAAATGTCACCTGAGTGTCTGGACAAACTGACAGCTAGAATGCCAAGGTTCTGCAAAGCTGTCATTGCTGCACATGGAGGATTATTTGATGAGAACTCTTTGAAGTAGTTTAAGAAGTTCTGAATTTTTTTTTCAAATTGTAATAGTAATTTTTCACATTATTAATGTCCTGACTATACATTGTGATCAGTTGAATGCCACCAATTTCTTTCCATTTGAGCAAAATCTATATATTATTCCAAACTTCTGGCTGCCAGTGTGTGTGTGTGTGTGTGTGTATATATATATATTTCTTATGTCCATAAAAATGGGCATTCATTCTAAACAAAATCCTAATAATTGTAAATATTGAACAGAAGTCCAACTGTCATGGAAAACTTGGAAATTTCAGGAAATGTTAAAATTGCAATTTCCAGGACTTAGTATATTGAAATTTTTTAAAAGTCTTGGGAAAGTCATGCAAAATCTAGACATTTTCCTAGTTATGCTCAGCTCTAAAATAGGATAAACATCCAGAAATAGCCATTTAATTTTATAAAGTGCAAATTTTTGTAAAATGATTGTTAAAAATCCTTATCCATGACTGGGAATGTAATTTAAATTCATTAGTCAAAATGTTTTGGAACCCTGATTGTCATTTCAAGATAACTTAGTTATAGAAATGATAAGTTAATGCAAAATCATTGTAGATACTGGTTGTTTCTCTGAAAAGAAGAAAGAAATATAAAATAAGAATTGGATCAATTAAAAGGTTAAAAGTTACAGTTTTGAATGCATATGTATATAATGAATGTGTATTTACACATGTATGTGTACAATATGTTCGGCTAATATATGTAACTAGCTTGCACTTACACTTAACTCATAAATGTAACCCTCACCAAGTCATGTGGTCAGTTTATGAATTAAGTATTCATTAGACCATGTTACTGATCATGTGAGCAAACTCAGCCAACATATTTGAGCATAAGACATAAAGTAAGCAATTGTTTGTCTCTTGTTTATCCCCTTATGCTGAGAGCTCCCCCTTAATGTGCTAGTGCGCATCGTGTTGGCGGGCGGTGAGGCCCCCAGAGGTATTTTCATCACAAACACATGATTAAAAAGAGACTGAAATGGCATTCCAAGGCAAATATACTGCAAATAGAGTCACCAGCTTTTTACAGTGAATAGGGAAGTACCGTAAACATGAGTTTTGAAATGGAGACATGTTCTTTACATGGAGCAAAAGGCTAATTACTCTTTTCGCTTGAGAGTTCACCTGACTCACCAGTTCATAGTGTCCTCAATGTCCAGAGTGCTTTTAAAGTAGATGAAAGATAAAATAGCTTTTGAAATAATGCTGAGTGTCATGAAATATTGTACACTCTCTGCTAGGGCTTTTAACACATGAGCACCAGTTTTCATTGATAGCATTAGCAATCATTATTGCATTTTAATACTAGAAATGACATGAAACTTGTGATTTATAAAGGCTAATTTAATATACAGTGGTCACAAAAGGTATTTGGACACTTAAGCCTCACTTAAAAAATGTATGAATGTATTTTTGTCATATAACAAAATATCAAATTAAGTGGCATTTTGGTTTTGGTTGTCAAATGGTGGAACATGTCCATAGTTCATGTGATACTATTCCTGTGGTCACTCTGCTAAGGCTCCTGTGTGAACTTGAGGAGAACTGACTTCATACCCAGCTAACAAATGTATGTTCTTAAAACGTTTTCCAAATGTTACATTGTAGTTTTCTTAATGTCTTAATGCATAAGACTCCTGAAAATGCAAAAACTACCTGAAAACGTAATTTACCATATTCTTTGACAGCTTTAACAATGTTGCACTTAGAATGTTTTCTCCTAACACTGTGAGAACTTATCATTAGCGTTTTGTTAACAGTGTTTTTCCCTAGTCTTTACATAACATTAGCAAACATTGTTGGAACATTCTCTGTGAGGTCCAGTAAAAATGGTAAGGTCTGAGAAAAGTGTAATCTGTTTGCAAATGATTCTTGGATTGATATTTAGTATCTAATGCAATTGAAATTCATACATTTTAAGTCTCCAAAAGTCCAAATACATTTCAGGGCCACTGTATATTCATATTTGAATGAACATGAACTACTAATTTCCTATTCTATAATATTTGTTAATTACTTATTAATGAAAGTATATTATAGGCTAGGATTAGTAATTTAAGAGATGACTCTGAAATGACATGAGAGTGGTGGTGGTGTAGTGGACTAAAGCACTGAACTGGTAAGCAAAAGGCTGTTGGTTCAGTCCCTATAGCTGCCACCATTGTGTCCTTGAGCAAGGCATTTAATTCCAGGTTGCTCCAGGGGGATTGTCCCTGTAATAAGGGCACTATAAGTTGCTTTGGATAAAAGCATCTGCCAAATGCATAAATGTAAATTTACACACATACACAAAAAAAGGAGAAATCTGAATAATTTATCTTTGATTATGCTTTCCCCTTGCCTGAAAAGTACTGATATAATTAAGCTTTGCCAATCACATCATCATGGAGTAGAGGAGTGCAGGGAAGTCTCTATACACACTTGTCTCTGCAAACACTGTGTGTTGAATGGTTAATCCACACAACATCAGCAGTGACGTTCCTCTGGGAGAGTGGCTGTGTTTGAATGTGAGTGTGGTGACACTGGGGTCGCTGGCACTGGCGCCAGACTGCACTGCCATTTAATGCGATCACTTGTGGTTGGCCAGACCATGGAGCCATGCAGCGCTGTGGCAGCCAGTGATACAAATGTCGACAAACACTTTCATTCGATCGTTCCTCTACCTCTTTGCCTATATTTCCCCTCAGCCTGCTTCTCGGATAATCCTGGGACTGTGCCCAAAAAGGATCACAGTCACCCACAATGCAGCTGAAGGCGTATTGGTGTAATATGGTGCTTTTAGAAGGCATACCGATGAGGTATGGCTGATCCACTAGAAAAGCAGGGACAGAAAGAAGAATGAGAGAAGGGAGGGATAATGAAGTAATGAGAAAAGAAAGGGATGAGGAAGGTTGGCTCATTATCACTGCTGTTCTAAGGAAGAAATTCACTTTTTGGAGAAAGAATCACTTAACTGAGAACATGAGAAGCTCTAAGAGCCTTGATGGGATCTCAAAGCATGCAATAAAAAACTCAGAATTCTCCACTGTTGCGTGATGCACACTGTGTGGTTTTGGCTCAACATTGCTGTCTGAGACAGAAAGAAAAGGAGAGATGTTCAGTTAAAATTGTGTAAAGCTTGTCAATATGATATGCACAGTAAATATATTGTTGTTTAGTGTTTCCTTTATATCATAATCTTACTGTCAAAATAACCTTGTGTTTGGTCTATACTATAGAATGAGCAGTCTACAAATACAATTACCCTCTTTCGCCCGGCCAGACCAGATTGATCGCACTGTGAATTCGGCAACAGTAGGTCAAAAGATCTGCTGCTGAAATTGGTCTGTGCTCACTGAAAATCGAACCACTGCCCCCAGTGGCCGAAGCTGGAAGTGTTGTTGAAAGTATGGGCACCAGTGACATCAGATTTCCAGGTGAAATGTCCACAGAGTGGCGCCAAAAGTGAGTTGCATTTTTAGTTGTAATTGATATAATACTATGATGGCGTTTTAGTGCCACGTTGGAAAAAGTTTTCCAAAAGATTTCAAAAATAAAGTCGTGATATCAAAATTATGAGAATAAAGTCTTAGAATTATGAGATTAAAGTTGTTATATTTTGAGATTAAAGTCATAATATTTTGAGTCAAAATATTACATCAAAATTATGTTATGCATTATGAGCATTATGAGACTAATGTAATATATTTGGGTGAATAAACCAGAAATATTTTGAGAAAAAAATCGCAATATTATGAGAAATAGCACGTCATTACCACAAGGACAGAATGGACAATGAGCCAGCAGCTTCATCAATGCAAGAAATGGATGTGGATTTAGTTGAATGATAATTTAGGATATGATTTAGCAACAAGTAAATCCTTGGTCATTTCTTTTGGCATTCCTGAACAGAGAGCTTGCAAAAACTTCCCACAAATTCAGCTGAGCTAACTTGACAACAAAGTTGCATTACCAAAGTTATTTCCCTCGTTATTGGTGTTCACTGTATCCAAAGACCCAGACGCTCCACTTTGCTGTTGTCCACCACATCACTTTGATGTTACTTTTCTTACGACTTATTCTCAAAATATTATGACTATAATTTCATAATGATACGACTGTATTCTCGTAATTTAGACTTTTTTCTCAAAATAATACGACTTTAATCTCATAATACTACGACTTTATTCTTGTAATTTTGATTTAATTCTCAAAATATTAAGATTTGAATCTCATAATTTTGCTTTTATTCTCAAAATATTACAACTTTAATCTCATAATGATATGACTTTATTCTCATAATTTTTACTTTATTCTCAAAATATTATGCATTTATTCTAGAAATCTCGAGAATAACATGGCACTAAAACACTGTTCTATAATACAGTCAACAAGAATGCATATTTTCTAAACTGTACCCCCTAACCCAACCCCCATCCCTAAACCTTACTGTCAGTTGAGTATACATGCAATTTATGAGTAAAAATGCAACCTCCAAATTGCACTCACCATTGTTATGTGAACATTACAGATTGCAGAAGATACCATTGATACCATTGTTGTCAGATTTCATTTGAATTACGTTGTTGAAAACATAATATTGACCAACTGTCTTGTAGATTTTGGCCTTTCGTCATTCAAGCAGACAGGAAAAATTGCAAGTGTGTACCCAGCTCTCCTCCTAACAGTAAATCGCTTACAAAAGCTCACAATTCTTGACCATTTTACAAGGTAGCAGATGGAGCCAAAGACCTCACAGGCTGCTGGCTTTTAAATATAAGACTGCAGTATGCCAGTGTGTATCACCAATAGATGAGAGGACAGAATGAGAGGCTAATTTATGATTAGTAGACAAAAGCAATTCGCTGCATATGTTTTCAGGCAGCTAACAGGTGTATTGATCTAAAGGGCGAAGGCCAGGGGGTGGATGAATCAGAGAAGATGAGGCTGATAAGAGAGGTGAGTTGAGAGGGGCTCAATCAGTACAGAACACAAGGCTAATGATTCAGCATAATGGGTTTCTTGGGTTTCTTCAACTAAAGAAACAGCTTCTTATTGCTTGAAGTTTCTATTCTTTAGAGTGTTGATGACTGAAACCACTGATAAGCACTATTTTAATGGGATTTGTTCTCTAAAATGCTTGAGTTTCAGTCATTAAAATTCCATGTCTGTCATTTTATGTACTGATTCAGACTGGGATCTCAGTAATAATTCATAAGGTGTCTATTTTCTGGATTTGGTTGTTACATTATGTAAATAAGGGAAAGAATGAATTAAGATGAGGATCATATCTGTTGCTGCAACTACCAGTGGCCATTCTGAGCAGTTTCCTTCAGTTTATTTATGTCAGATGGGATGCCATCAGGGAGAACTTGATGATACAATTAATTTTTTAGGATAAACCCCTTGAGATGAACCATCTCGTTTTCGAAGGGGTCCTAACAAAAAAAACAAAAACAAAAACAAAAACAAAGACATTAAAGTACACAACTCAACACACTACAAATAGGAAAATCAACACACAAACATCTAAAAAATAAGTACATTGGTGAACACAACCACTAAATGGCCACAGAGAGACCATTTAGTGAGGCTATATACACTATATGGCCAAAAGTTTGTGGACACCCACTTCTAATTAACAAATTTGGTTACTCCATTAAATCCAGTAAAGCAAAATCTTAATGATTCTTTATGTAATGGCTTGGGCTTTGTGTGCTTCCAAATTTGTGGCAACTGTTTGGGGATAGCACTTTTCTGTTCCAGCATGACAATGCCCCTGTGAACAAAGTGAGGTCCATAAAGAAATGGTTTACTGTGTCTGGCGTGGAAGAAATTGACTGGCCTGCACAAAGCCCAGACCTGAACCCCACTGATCACTTTTGGGGTGAACTGGAACAGCAACTGTAAGTCAGGCCCCATCGACCAACATCAGTTCCTGACCTCACTGATAGCCTTGTGTCTGAATGAGAGCAAATCCCTGCAGCCATGTTACTACATACAGTATAGTGGAAAGCCTTCCCAAAAGAGTGGAAGCTGTTATTACAGCAAAGGGGGAAATTGATGCCTAAGGTTTTGAAATCAAATGTTCATCAAGCACATATGGTGTCCACAAACTTTTGGCGTATAGTGTATTTGTTATCTTATGAATAGTGCAGTTAAAATGAGGCTACAGTATATATAGAGAAATAGTGAATCATATAATGATATTAAAAGTAAAGTCTGCTGGACAGGTTTTTCTAATTAATATAAAAGAAGATCTCAATTATTCTCCCACAGCCCGTAAAACCTGACAGTAGCATCACCATGCTGCCCACCCACATGCTTGTCATGTCTGACAGCTTCACAAAAGACAGCTGGCTGTTGATCCTTTTTTAGCTAGCTGTGGACTGTCGACATTGTGATAGTTGGTTGCGCTCAGGAGAATACAGGGGTATTTACTTCAGGCCGAAAGTTCTGGATCAGTTCCACTGATTGAAGAGATGGTTGATTCAGCAAATGTGAGAATCATGTCTTCACCATTGGATTAGAGCTCCACACAAAGGAGTGTTTCTGTGTTTATGCCCTGTATAGGAATGTAAATCTGTGGCATAGAACTGTTATGCATGGAATAGATAATTCACCAAATAGTTGTGTCACTTTTGTGAGTGGTATTTAAGTGCAAAACCCCTCATCTAGTGCAAAAACAACATTATTTAATAAGGACCTTTATGGTTGTTTCATTCACAGGCCACTCTTGTCTCTGCTAGTTTGCATTGCAGGAAACATATTTTTATTAGCTGTGTTTAAGGTTAAATTGTTCACAGCCTCTCACTCTCTGTCCATCATCTTTCTGCCATTATTATTTTCATCAAGAACATTGAAGGAATTTAGACAACGGGACAATTACACGTTGTAACAGCAAATTATTTGGTCAGCAATGTGACTACTCAGTAATGCATACTGTAGTTGTTGATCAGTTTACATTATTGATGATGTGAAATGCACAAGGTTTATGCTTACATTTGGTCCAGGGCTTGGCTACCTCAAGTTTGGTTTTGATGTGTTTCATACCACATAGTATGCATCGGTTTAAGCTTGTAATTATAGTAGCATAAAGCATTAGATATTCCATTGTAAGCGGTTTTCTTCACAGATGACACACTGTCGGCTGCCTTATGTTAAATGCAGCCTGTCAATTTGCTAAGAGATAATGAAAAGCAGCTCACACACCTACTGAAGGCCCTGGCACACCCCAGAACATACCGGTGTGATGTCATTTAGAACAAAATGGCCAAAACAAAGGTGTTTTTGAGTGTTTCGTGGTTTGTAACAACTTGCCAAGGATAATTTTCAGGAAAACTTTGTACTAGCTGCAAAACAGCTCACTGCCATTGGTCCATGTCATCAGTAGGTGTGACCTGAAGCTCCCCCTACTTTGATTGAAGACAGATTTTTCAGTTACATTATTTAGTCAGTTAAGGTCAGTCATCATGAACACACCAATGTGCAGAGTTGTTAGCAAACTGGTGCAAAATTACCTTCATCTGTACAATCGTTCGCATAGCAACATTTTCCAGGAACATGTCATGCAATTTGTTTTGTTTGATTAATTAGTCTACAAAAGGAATCAAATCTACTCAAACACTCTTAAGTGTCCATTCACTCTTTTGTTTTTATATACTTGCTGCCTCACTCATGTGCTGACTACAGCAAAAGCCATTCACATACCTGCCCATAGGAAGGTGTGCCTCTATAATCATTCTTTTGTCTGTATTCTGTCCACTAACACTTTTATGGACAGAATAAAATCTTTTCATAGCAAGTTTAAATAATAAGAGTTTCTCATATAACTTTCTCTAGAAGAAAAGATCACAAACAAATAAGCCTTTAAAAATAGTGTGGTACATTCTGGCTGATCAGGTGCAGAACAAGCAATAGAACTGAATAGAACCTGTCATGAAAATGTATGTGAAGGTGTATATATTTTTAATAATTTGTTTGTCATCATTATTATAATCACATTTTAACTTTTTAAAAATATAAATATGCTACATTCCATCAATTAATATTATATCATGAAATTGTATATATAATAATGATATGAGATGTCGATGTTTTAAATAATGTGTACAATTTACAAATAATAATATTAAGTTTACATTCATTTGTATTACAAGCGCTAAAAAGGTTACTGTCACTTTAAGAGTTTACGTGCATCTCACAGACTCACACACACTGTCTCGGTTTATTAACAAGAGAGAAGTCTCGTTTTTTAGAGCATCTGTGCTATTTGTGATTAAAATTAATATTTCTTTTACATTTTTTATCTGACTGTAAAGAACAGAAAGGATATTAAAGACATTATTCAATGAAACTAGAGTGTGATTTCATCTTTGATGGACACACATTACATGTAAGAAATGTTCTGTTTTAATCTCAAGCACTTTTCAAAAAAACAAGACGATTTTCCAGGTATTCCAGTACTTAAACTTCTAAAAGCTAAATTCAAGCACTTTAAGCACTTCAAGGACCTTGTGTGAACCCTGTAAACAGTGTAGAAGTAGAGGTAAAATCAAGCTATATAGAGATTATAATGTTTGACGGGTCATTTAATTTATGATCATATGGACAGAAAACAATGTTGCAAATTTCGAAGTATCGAGTTCATTCGTCGTTTTTTTGGTTCACAATATATCGAAATTCAATACATCATCCCATCCCTACTCTTTTATACAGCCACCTTTGCAGTAGTATCAGTGTCATCATAAATTACAATAACAGAGTGTAGTCGGTGCATATTATGGCCACGTATAGCGTGTTAGCGCATTAGCGCCATGCATGTAGAATGTAAACATGACAAATTACACATTATCTACTGCATATACAGTATATTACTTAATGATGATTATTTAATATTACTTATTAAATCGTCATCCAGTGGTAACAACAGCTTCTTTTACGATCTCATGTGAATTCTACTCATAGAATGAGGCATGAAATCAGTGAAAACACATATTAATATTACATTAGCTAAGGTTTTACATGTAGTCTTTTGCGTCCTCGTATTTAAATACTCCTCTAAATGCCTCCCACAGCAGTTCGGCCTTTGTCTGAATGTTCGCAAACAGTATGCCATTGCTCAGCTGTTTCGAACTTCATTTTGGTTCTGAGTGAAGAACAAAGAAGCACTTCACTGTGAGTATGCCAGGGCCTTAAAGGTGCTGGTGAAAGTTACCATCTTGTAAGGTCTGTATGCTGGTAGAGCATGTTTCTAGCAATGAGTGGTGGTGGTGTAGTGGACTAAAGCACTGAACTGGTAAGCAAAAGGTTGTTGGTTCATTCCCCACAACCACCACCATTGTGTCCTTGAGCAAGGCACTTAACTCCAGGTTGCTCCAGGGGGATTGTCCCTGCAATAAGGGCACTGTAAGGTGCTTTGGATAAAAGCATCTGCCAAATGCATAAAATGTAAAAAATGTTATGGACTTAATACCCAGACACACAAACTGATGGTATGGAAACCTTGAGTGCACTTTAAATTGCTTTGGATAAAAGTGTCTGCCATATGAAAACATGTATAAGGCAATATAATAAAAAAATTGCAATATATTAACAGCATTTTAGTATTATTTATAAACATACAGTAGAAGTCCTACAATTATGTAAAATGCAAAGGCTGTCAATCGATTAAAAATGTCAAATATATTAAAATAAAATATTATAACTTATAATAATAAATACAAATAAATTAAATAATATTAAAATAATTTCTTTGACAGCTCTAGACTCTGTAAACTGCAAAAAAAAAGTTTGTGGAGCAGGCCACATTTCTTTTTTTTATACCAGAAATGCTCTCTGCCTGTGAATTATTGCATGCGTTCGGGTTTGCTGATATTGGCAGACATGACTTTAGAGGGCGGGAATTTGAAGAGAGGGTGTGTGGTTTAAGTTAGCAGAAAGAAAGTAATATCAAATTGCATTAATTCTATTAAAACATTAAAAATGTAATTAATCACATCTTTTAACTCAATCATTTTATATTGATATGGTCAATATTTAAGAATGGTATTGTAATGTCTGTAACCCTGTCTGAGGTTGTTCTTTTAACAATTCTTGAATCTGGGTCTGGGAATCTGACTCTCATGTCAGCATAACATCTCAGGGCAACCTGTCTATCAAACACCTTTAAGTAAGGACACAGGTAAGGGAGAGGCAGGCATGTCTATCATTGGTAAAGAGCTGGTATTCGTCTGGGAACCCACTTAGGTGACACAGTTGTGCATGACTGTCCTTTCACACCACAATGCACAGGACCATCCCTTATGCTGAAGTGATGGAAAATGGCTGTTTGCATTTGAGATGATCAGCAGCGTTATGAGGAAAGCACTGATGCAACCCGAGACATTTCCTGGTGCCTCCTGACTCTGTTGATCGCATACTGCCTCTAATACTCGCTATAAATGGTTTGGCTTTATATTTTCCCAATGGATAGATTTTCTTGTGTTTCAGAAGAGACATATTCTCAGCCCTGCATGATTCATATACTCCAGGTTTTGAAACCTCAGTAATGTGACATTGTGCTGTTTTTTGGCTCCCAGGTGTTCAAAACCTACTGCAATGAAGATTATGACAGGAGGAATGAAGAGGTGGACCCGGTGGCATCCTCAGCAGAGTATGAGCTGGAGAAACGGGTGGAGAAGCTGGAACTTCTTCCTGTGGAACTGGAAAAAGGTGAATAATGGGACAAGTGTTGCGAAATAAATTTTTCTGAGGTTAAAGTTTTCGGTCAGGATAAGACTTGATTTTGAACTGTGCACTTGTAAACGATTATACAGGCCCCCCCCCCCAAATATTTTGAAATGGCTTTAAAAGTGTGCTTGCTTGCTATCTTTCTTTAAAATACCACTTGGTTTAACATTTTGTTATCTAATGCATTGAAATGTATGCAGTTTTATTTGTGGCTTAAAGGGATTGTTCACTCAAAAAAATGAAAATTGTCTCATCATTTACACACCCTCATGCCATCCAGGTGTATGACTTTCTTTCTTCTGCAAAACACAAACAAAGATTTTTAGAAGAATATCTTAGCTCTGTTGGTCCTTACAATGCAAGTGAATGGTGACCAGAGCTTTGAAGCTCCAAAAATCACATAAAGGCCACATAAAAGTAATCTACATTATACAAGACTCCAGTGTTTAAATTAGTATCTTCAGAAGCGATATGATAGGTGTGGGTTTGAAACAGATCAATATTTAGGTCCTTTTACAACGTAAATCTCTACTTTCACTTTTTCAAAGATTTATAGTGAAAAAGGACTTAAATATCTGTTTCTCACCCACACCTATCATATCACTTCTGAATATATTGATTGAAATACTTTTTGGGGCAACTGCATCTTTCTGAGTCTTTCTCAGAAAATTAATGTATATAGATTTTTTGGGAAATGTTTTGTATGTGTCAGCATATTATGAGCACTTTGAATGAATCAGTGGTAATCCGTTATTATTGATCCAAAAACATAAGCATCCCTCCATCCTTCAATATAACCCTCTTGATTTATTAAATTGTGTGCCTTTCCATTTGCTCACCACTTTTTTCTTTTCACTGATTTTGTTGGTTCAATATGTTTTTCTCAGATGATGATGGTTTGGGCATAAGTATCATAGGAATGGGGGTTGGCGCTGACGCAGGCCTGGAGAAGCTGGGCATCTTTGTCAAGACTGTCATAGAGGGTGGAGCAGCAGAGAGAGATGGAAGGTAAGCTAAACCGCACGTAATCAAATCTAGCCATCCCTCTGTTCACATATAGTGAGTGAATCCCTGATAGTTCCCCTGTGGGGGGCTGAGATTAGAACACTGCCTAAAATCAGAGGAAAGCTTTGGGGCTTTATTTCTGCTTACAGCTGAGGAGCTTGACAATCTTATGGAAGAGAGCCAGGTTAGGGATGAGAATGGGAGAAAAGCCTATTCCACAGCTGGCAAAAATTTTCCAGTCCAGAAACTTTGATTTCTGCGATCAGGATTCATTAGCTTTGGTGCTTGTAAAGTTAAGTGTTTGTAAAGGGAATTTCTTTATCTGTTATATCTTTTTTTTTATGTCACTATATATATATATATATATATATATATATATATATATATATATATATATATATATATATATATATATATGTTTAAATGTATATGTTTGTGTGTATGTATATACGGTTGCATTTGCACTGGAATCTTCTGTCATCATGACAAATTCCTTGTGTGTGTAAGCATACTTGGCAATAAAACTCATTCTGTTTCTGATTCTGAAACATGCAATTCTCAGGACCTTTTGTCTTATTGGAGACTTGTACTGACTTTTTATTATTATTTTTTTATCTATTAATTCAAGGACATAGTACCTGCACTGAAACAAATGTTAGCCCAAAAATGATGCCTTATTTGGTAACATCTAAACTAACTGGTTTAATTAAAGTCAAAAATATTATTTAACATCAGTGACTCAGCCTGAATACATTAGGTTACACCAACAAAACAAATTTTAAGGGTTAGATCAGAAAGACGTAGCTCCTAAGAGTAACAATTGGATGTTAACACTAGGGCTGCACAATCCATAGAAAAAATAACAGAGATTACAAGTACAGCTGTGACAATTACAGAATTCCCTCAAGTTGTGTCTACATTTTCTATTTACAGTGTTAATTTTGCAACATTGAACACTGTAACCAATCAGAGACATGCACATCATTGCCCATGGCTGCCATGATGAATCAAAGTGTTTCGATTAGTCTAGACCCAGAGAGAATCTGACTTTTTTGACATTTTGTTTTTTTCAGTATAATGGAGACATTGTAGAATGCATGTGAAGGTCAAGCTGTGCTTACGCCAGACTCTTTAGATGCACATTATGATTCAATCTTGCAAGCGTCCCTCCACCTGCATAACAGACAAGATTTGCCAGGAGCCCAGTATCCAGACAGGAATCATTGGTCAAGGAAAATTTGTCAAACTCACAAAGCTCATTACAGATATCACACAGTTGGAGCTCTCCGTGCAATCACTGCAGGAATCTGAAAATTATACTATCACATGTTGTTAAGGAGATTACTTGTCCTTGTAAGCCCCATGCTGTAAGTGTAATTCCTTCTGTCCTGTGAGCATTACGCTTTAGCTGCTGAAATAAAAGAATGTGACCACAGGTCCAAGTGCCCTATGTGACCTACAGAGAAACAGTGTTCATAGTCCTAGAACAGGGATTTCCAACTTGCTTTGTCAGCTTATTCACTATGACCTGAATTATTTACTTAAAGTAATGTTTTCAATAAATATAATGAATTTCATATAATTTACTTTTTTTAATAAAACATTTCATTATATATTAATAAAAATACATTATGCATTTTAATTTAACCTCTTCAACTCTAGGGCATTTTTGGGCTGCTCTTGCAATTTTTCACTCTCAAATTTAAAAGCTCACCATTTACATATACTGTGGACTTAATGCCAAAAATTGGTCTAATTTTCAGTTTATGCACCACCCCATTATTTCATCAAATATCTCGGCCTCTGAGTGGACTAGAAGCTCAATCAGGGTGTCATTAGAAAGCTGAGATCATCCACTTTGCAATGCTTTATAACATTATCATCAATTGTCAATTACATATATTTCCGATTATTTGTTTAGCATACTTTTCCTGCTAGACCGCATATTTTGTTCTGGATGTCTAAGATATAACATTGGATTATTCGCACAAGCAAACTCACAGATATGTAAAAAATTGCAATTTATTTTTCACAAAAATTTTTTTTCACGACCTAGTACACCTTTTGGATGGGCCAGCGGGTCTGCAAAGCTGAAGAGCTAGTCCACCCCAAAAAATTTATTCTGTCATCATTTACTCACCATAATTTAATCCAAACCTGTATGACTTTTTTTCTTCCTTGGAACACAAAAGGAGATGTTTTGCAGTACGTTAGTCTCAGTCACCATTCACTTTCATTGCATCTTTTTTCCATACGAAAAGTTAAGGGTGACTGAGGCATTCATTCCTCATAACATCTCTTGTGTTCCACCGAAGAAAGAAAGTCATACAGGTTTGAAACAACATGAGGGTTTTCATTTTTGGATGAACTATCTCTTTAATTTAATTTGCCATTAGTGTTTATGGATTTGCAAAGGCAGCATAGAAGGTACTGTATGTCTAAAGTGGCATATAACCCATAAAAAGCTGCATTTACACTGACTTTTCAATACCACACAGAGGTGGCACAAATGTATAAACAATGGTGCAGCAAAGTTCAAAGTGACTCTGAGCATTTTGTTCGCACAAAAACCAAAGCTGCACTAGAGCTGCCTCTCATTCTAGGTGAGGTGTGTCAGAACCGGTATATTTTAGTACAGATTTTATGTAACATAAAATCTTAACAGAATTTGGAGCTGGCACCTGAACTCAGCAGAGACACCTTAACAGACACCTTATCACAATCTCACGAAACCCCTGCTGTTCCTACTCAAACCCTTCATTGGGAAACCATGTCCCACATACAGTACTGTACGTCCCCATTGCATTGAAAAACAGTAATCATAACAGAGTTATGAGAAGGCCTCAGTCAGAACTTAATTAAGCTTTTATTACAGTGGAAACAGGGAAATAATGATACTGTTTTAAAAACCTGTTTTAGAGAGTGCGCAGTTTTCTAACAGTGTCACTGAAACTACTGCTAATGTATAACTGCCTTTTCCCACAGGATAAAAGTGAATGACCAAATAGTGGAGGTTGACGGCACCAGTCTGGTAGGCGTGACTCAGAGCTTCGCTGCATCTGTCCTGAGAAACACGCAAGGAGTGGTGAGGTAAGATGCCTGACATCCACAGTAATTTGTTTTTTTGTATGTTTAAAGTGATAGTTCACCCAAAAATGAAAGTTCTGTCATAATTTACTCACCTTCTTGTTGTTCCAAAGCCATACATTTAAAGTAAAATTGCTTTCGAGCAACATGAAAGTGAATAAATGATGACAGAATGTAAATTTTTGGGAGAACAATCACTTTAATTATTCCCAGGTTTGCCCTTTTATGCTACCAGATCCCCTCATCCAAATCCTCACCGTTCCCTCCACAAAGCTGCTAGAATGACCAATGTTATTATTAGCATATAAAATAACATGACACACCATCATCCCTCCTTCCCAATCAGGACTCCTATGAGAAAAACACCGGCTTCTTATTAGTGTATCTAAACGCCCCTTAGACAAGGCAGAACAGAGCGAGTCTTTGAAGGAGGGCTTCACACTGTGAGAAAACAAGGCACTCCATTAACAATAGGAAAGCACAGTGTGAAGGAGCATATTATTTTTAGACGAAAGCTGTCAGTGGTGAATTCTTCTTCCTCTGTAAATATAAACACACTGTCACCTCACTGCTGCGGGCTCTGCAATTACCACCAATTTAATGTGCAAATGTAGCTGATTAGAATTCAGAAAATATGTTTTAATCATATTTATGTGCATTTGAAGACCCTTATGAAATAAAAATGTGAGTTTTGTGGGTTGTAGTCCATTTCGAAGCCATCCATATGTTAGTGTACTCCTAAAAGTTGACAAAGCTAACTTATATACACATTTAGATATGCATTTAAAACTAGTCATTCTCTTCAAGGGAAACTGACCAAAAATATTGATGACTTATTTTGTACCACAAATTTTTGTCCAATCAAATGCTCTCAAGAATTACAACACCCCTCCACTTATTACCACCCTGCAACCAACAAGCAGGTATCAAATCATAGTTCATTGCTCTGACATAAACTTAAAGGGATAGTTCACCCAAAAATGAAAGTTAACTCATCATGTATTCATGCCATCCCAGATATGTATGATTTTTTTTCTATGCTGCACACAAACAAAGATTTTTAGAAGAATATTTCAGCTCTGTAGGTCCATTCAATGCAAGTGAATGGGTACCAAAATTTTGAAGCAAAAAAGCGAAAAGTACATAAATAAAGCAATTAAAGTAATCCATAAGACTCCAGTGGTTAAATCCATATCATCAGAAGCAATATAGTAGGTTTTTGGTGAGAAACAGATCAATATTTAAGTCCTTTTTTACTATCAGCCTCCACTTTAAATTTCACTTTTGTTTTTGGTGAGGGAGGAGAATTTATAATAAAAAAGGACTTAAATATTGATCTGATTCTCACTCACACTTATCAATGAAGATAAAGAATAAACCACTGGAGTCTAATGGATTACTGTGCTGTGTTTAAATGCTTTTTGGAGTTTCAAAATGTTGGTACCCACTCACTTGTGTTGTATGGACCTGCAGAGCTGAAATATTCTTCTAAAAATCTGGGATGGCATGAGGGTAAATTATGAGAGAATTTAAAAAACATTTTTTTTTGTGAACTATCCTTTTAAAGCTATTGGCTGTTTTAAAAAAGAGAAAAGTCCTTTGCTTTGTCCTTTGATTCAGTCATATTGAATGATGTTTATGACTTGAAAAGTCAACATTTAGATGTTAATTTACAGCACATTTTTTAGGTTGTCTAAAAATATTTGTTAAAGTGAGCCATATGGCCAACCAGACTGCAACACAGGTGTGAGCTGACAGCCTAGGTGTGAAGATATATTTACATTTCTAGTTATACGAAGGTCTCAAAAAACATTTCATTATTGTTTCATTTTTACATTTAAACTGTCTATCCTCTTCTGTTTCTTTGATTCACTTCCCTCCTCCTCGTAATTTCTCTCTTTTCTCACCGAGGTGACAGTCTGGCACAGATTCTGCATTTGTGCCATATTTAACCTACCGTAGGATTTAAGGCAGGTCTTGAACTGTATCTGCTCCAGTGACCACCAATAAATATATCGAGATTTACTCTCTGTTAAGAGTGATTCATGGCTGTGATGATTCAGTGTCAGAGTCAGGGTTTTTTAGAAAGTTGTCAAGAATGCCTCCTCGCCAGGTGAGGTGATGCATACATCTTAAAATGCATTCAGTCACTCAAGATGTACGTGAATAATGATGATGGGTTTTACCAATAAGAGAGCTTTGCCCCGGAGCAGTTGGGAATCTCTGTGAGTGGTACCAAGCTAGAAGAACTGTTTCTAGGTCAGCTGCATTGTAGAAGTAGCAGAGATGCTCAGCATCACAGGGTATTGGCCCAGTTGTTGCCTAGGATTCAGATCAAATTTGGGCCGTTATCTGCAGCTAACGCAGAGTGATTAGGAGTCCCTGCTGAATGCTTCCCTGCTGGTTCTCCTTTTTATGGATTTTGCACTGTAAAATTGGATCATAGTAGCAGAGTACAGGCTGAATATTTTTCGACAAAATTGTCTCTCTTTTAAACACAAACCAAGGACATTCCACTCCTTAAAGTCAATAAAAAATCGAAATTGTCACTTCATAAGCTCTTAATATGCTTCTCATTTGACATGCACATCTGTGTTTTATGTGTGTGTCGCCCACGCTTTCTCTGGAGCTAGCAAGTGCTTGCAAGCTTTCCAGTATTTACCGGAGAGTGCAGAGCGGGATCACTCACGCAGCTCAATCATTTTTGACTCAGGAAAAACCCTGAAAAAACATCTCCACAAAACGGGACGACTCCAAAACAAGTCAAGAATATAAAGAGGAGCTTGTTATTTTATTTAATTTTTTTACTTGATCCCCTTTTTCTCCCCAATTTGGAATGCCCAATTCTTAGGATTGGTCCTTGTGGTGGCACGGTTACTCACCTCAATCCGGGTGGTGGAGGACAAGTCTCAGTTGCCTCCACTTCTGAGACAGTCCATCTGCGCATCTTATCACGTGGCTCGCTGTGCATGACACCGCGGAGACTCACAGTATGTGGAGGCTCATGCTACTGTACATGATCCATGCACAACTTACCACATGCCCCATTGAGAGCGAGAACCACTAATCTCCATGCACTCTCCACGATCCATGCAAAACTTACCACGCGCCCCATTGAGAGCGAGAACCACTAATCTCCATGCTACTCTCCATGATCCATGCACAACTTACCACACGCCCCATTGAGAGCGAGAACCACTAATTGCAACCACGACAAAGTTACCCCATGTGACTCTACCCTCCCTAGCAATCGGGCCAATTTGGTTGTTTAGAAGGCCTGGCTGGAGTCACTCAGCCCACCCTGGATTCAAACTCACGACTCCAGGGATGGTAGTCAGCGTCAATACTCGCTGAGCTACCCAGGCCCCGAGGAGCATGTATAAGAGGAAGTATTTGGAAGTATTTAATTCACTGATTGGATTATCCAAAAACTGGCAGTACAATATGGTTATTTGATATATTACAACATTTCTATTGATTTTTCCCAAAAAAAAAAAAAAATACTATATCGTGATATATATTGTTATCCTGATATAAAATTACTCATATCATGAAATAAGACTTTGGTTATATCACCCACCCCTAATTCAAAAGAATTGAAAGAATTGTCTTCATAATCTTTCATAAAAAGTAAATAACTAGCTCCACTTTCCTTTTTTGTCACCAGGGCCTCAATGGCTCCATTCTGGTTTGAAACACACACTTTTCACGATCAATTCCTAAATAATTAAACTAAAGTCCTGCCCTTTTTTCCTTATTTCTTTTTACTCATTGAATATCCTGTTTATACCCTGTTGTCATTTAAGTAAAATAGGTTTGCGAATTATGTTTTACGTTGGCCTTAAGACAAAGTTTGAGTTAAATTTAATAACTATTTGTCTTTATTTGGAACTTCACAATAGTCCAAGTAAAAAATGTATTTAAAAAAATCAACTTGGTTTTAAATAATTCTTACCATAATGCAAAATTTCACATTATGTCACATTTCAGTCTGATATGTTCTACCAATATTATTATTATTATAAACATTCCTGGGTAGCTCAGTGGTATAATACGCTGAAGCAAATTTGCTACCACCCCTGGAGTTCGCTAGCTCGCTAGTTCAAATCCCAGGGCATGCTGAGTGACTCCAGCCAGGTCTCCTAAGCAACCAAATTGGCCCGGTTGCTAGGGAGGGTAGAGTCACAAGGGGCAAACTCCTCGTGGTTGCTATAGTGTGGTTTGTTCTTGGTGGGGCGCATGGTGAGTTGAGCGTGGTTGCCGCAGTGGGTGGCATGAAGCCTTCACATGTGCTATGTCTCCATGGCAACGCACTCAACAAGCCACGTGATAAGATGCACAGGTTGATGGTCTCAGATGCGGAGGCAACTGGGATTCATCCTCCGCCACCCGGACTGAGGTGAATCACTACATGACCACGAGGACTTAAAAAGCACATTGGAAATTGGGCATTCCAAATTGGATAAAAAAGAAAAAAAAAGAAACTTGAGATCTTCCCAAAGCAATGCAACAAAGAAAATAATGTTAAGATAACAGAAAACAAAACAAAAAAACACTGAAGAAAATATCCAAAATTACATAAACACTTCTTTCAGAAAATAAATATTAAATAAATATGAACACTTCTTGCAAAACAATATGGTGACTGAATTGATGCATTTACATTCCATCTATTAATTTAGCAGACGCTTTTATCCAAAGCTACTTCCAAAATTTGGAAACATTCTCGGCAGCCTGTGGAGTGCATCTTTTGGCTTTCATCATATTCTTTTGTGTGCTTCATTTGAGGAGGTTTTGCTTGTATTACGATTGTCGTTGTGACACAGTTTGCAGATTAAAGTTTTCTGCCCTGTGTTGGCTTTTGTGAACCTACACCACAGACGTTTTACCTGTTTTAAGTTAAATTTGTAGGATTATTCTCTTAAATATTCAATTGTTCTGTAAATTTTTTTGAACAGTTATATTCGCTGCATGATAGTCATTCATCACACTGACTTAAAAAAAAAAGCCTCCCACTGTGATCCTTGAAATACTGTTTGTGACGTATTATTAAAGATACATCCCGTCAGCAAAGTTAAAATGAAAACTATTGCTTGAAACCAGACAATTCGAGCTTGACATATTTCACTTCATTGAATTAGAAAATATGTTTTTTTACCTTTCTTAAGTTAATTGAATGACATGCAGTTTAACCTTCCACCTTTTTATATCTTCTTTGTCTCCATTTGAAAATCAATAGCTCAGATCTTTCAGATATAGCCTTTACTCTCCACACTTTATTTGATCTTCATTTGATCCTTCCCTTCTCATTGGTAGTTGATATGTCTTTGCAGGTTTGTGATTGGCCGAGAGCGCCCGGGACAGCAGAGCGAGGTGGCTCAACTCATAAGTCAAACTCTGGAGCAGGAGCGACTTCAGAGAGAGATGATGGAGCAACAGTACGCTCAGTACGATGCTAATGATGACGAGGTGAGGACAGAACAGGTTTCGAATCAGAGCTTGTCTGAACCTCTCACAGTTTGTCTGAACAGTTTAATAAACCATCAAGAGCCAGTTGGAGCAGGTTCAAATCTATTACTGCCAAATCGTCCACGCTACATGCCTAAACCTGTAATAATTGTCACATCAAAATGCAGCAATATGAAACCAGTTCTGTGAGTCAAAAAGTATATAATCAAGTTACAGTTGATAGGTTCTATTGCATTAACAGATCTTTTGCATATTTTTTGTCACAATATCTTACGTTCCATTAGTTTAAAACAAGATTCTTCTAATTTTGCAGTTGGTAGAGATAATCCCCTCTAAAAAATGAATGAATTAATCTTAAATCAGTAATGTCGCTAAGACATAACAATTCAGATTCCACCATGTATCATCATCTGAGTCTTTCTACTGGAAAGAAAAATAACAAATGAATATCTCCTTAATACTCCAATGATATGGGAAATTCTGATTTCATTCAGATCACACTAGATTTTGTTTGTGAACTTTTTCATTTTTTTTATTTTGGAACATGAAAAGGGAAATCTGAAATAATTGTGAACAGTATAATCAAGACATATTTGAACTTTTTTCCACATTTTAGAGAAATTTCTAGATAATGTCTAGAAAAATTATCATTACCGCAATAAAAGCTGAGAATGTGAGTATTTTGAAAATTAATTACATTGGATTTGAACTTTACATGTTAACGTTTATTAAAGGTTCTAGAAAATGTATCATTACTCACCAATTTTGTTTAGACATAAACAATTTATCTCATTACCGAAAAACACTAACAAAATTTGCCATTTTCATATTTTTCAGATTAGTCCAATTTGTTTTAAATAAGTAAATGTCTAATTGTTGTCTAATTTAATGATAAATTAGCAGATTTAATTTAATATTTTTATTTTATAACCTGAGAAAATTTTATCTCACATGTGTCTCCTCTAGAAGTTTCAGAAGAGCTTTCAGCAATGTTACAAATTGTGTTTAGATTTGCCAAAAAGTGAAAAAGAGATTTGAGTATAAACCAGATTTTCTGAGCTTGATGTCCACATCAGTTTCATAGCTCTATACTCTTAAAGGAATATTCCGGGTTCAATACAAGTTAAGCTCAGTCGACAGCATTTGTGGCATAATGTTGATTACCACAAAAATATATTTAGACTCGTCCCTCCTTTTTTTTTTTTTTTAAGCAAAAATTCGAGGTTACAGGCACTTACAATGGAAGTGAATGGGACCAATCCGTAAATGTTAAAATACTCACTGTTTCAAAAGTATAGCCACAAGACATTAACAATACACATGTTAACATGATTTTAGTTTGATAAAATCACAAACTAAACTTTTCTGTTTAAAGTTATAGCCAATTTTACAACTTCGTTGCCATGACAATACAATATCAACAAACCTTAAAATGACTGTAAAAATGACGATTTAAACAAAGTTTTAACAGAAGAATGAATGTAAATGCTTTTATAAAATTAGAAGATTCACATTTCTGCCTTTTAAACCCTCCAAAAATTGGCCCCATTCACTTCCATTGTAAGTGCCTCACTGTAACCTCGATTTTTGCTTTTTTTAAAGAAAAGGAGGGTTGAGTTTTTATGGTAATCAACATTATGTCACAAATGCTGTCAATTGAGCTTAACTTGTACTGAACCAGTAATATTCCTTAACTATTTGTCAACAATTGTCTGATTTGTTTGTTTTTTAATCTATTTTAAAGAATTTTAGAAATAACATCTGTGACAAAATTGATACTGAAATGAAGCATAACTTAGAAAGCCATTAAAGGGAAAGTTCACCCAAAAATTCTGTCATCATTTACTCACCCTCATATTGTTCCAAACCCATATCACTCAAACGGAGATGCTTGTTGTGTTAAAAATCACTAAGCTCTTATTACTCATTTCTCATTAGCAGATCAGGCGACAGCCTGGCTTTCCAGACAAAAGGGCCACAAGTCCTTTTCATGTCTGTATGCTGCATACTCCACAGCAATTTGTTTTCGAGAGAAACAGAGAGGTGTATTTCCATAATGCATCCGGGCTGTCATGACAGTAGGATTCCATATTCCAAGCTTTAATGACTGACTGAAGGAAGCATTGAATTAATCACTCACTATGATTTAGAGATAATTACATCAGTAGGCCATGCAAAGCAATTTCTACCTTATGATTTGGAAGGCATGCGCAATTTAGCATAATAGGCTCTAGTGCAGTGCAGAATGATGCAAGACTTATATGTGCTAATGCAAGAGTGAATTTTTAATGCCCTTTATTATTTGTCAGTGAGAATCTAAATTAATGGTTTGAGAAATGGCTTATTGAAGGCATCAATTTCTCCTTTAGATTTCTGTTACACTGCAATAAAAACCATAGTCTTATTGACTATCTTTGTCTTGTTTTCCAGTAAATATATCTAAACATCCTTCAAACAAGATACATTCACTTGATAAGCAAAACTGTGCAAGATATTAAGGCTTGTTATCAGAGAATGATATACTTATATTGAATAATGTTATAAGTAAATGTTTTCTTGTGGTACTGGCAAATGCTTAAAATAAGTGAAAAAATCTGCCAGTGCCACAAATCAAAATACACTTACTCTATATTCAAGATACATTCTATGAAACCATGTTTTAATAACTAAAACAGTTTTGCTTAGGTGAATTTTTTTTTTGGGGAAAAATATCTAAATATCTTTTCAATAATATAAAAATACTGTACTTGTTAATAATAGGAATTTTCGCAGTGTATTGCATCAACATTTCACATTTTAAATTTAAGTCTACGTGTTTGAATGCTAATGTCATCCTTATGCAGTGTTCTTTGGATCCAGTAGACATATGTGAGGCAAATTCACATGGCTTTATCTGTTTCTCATGTGCTGTAGTGTCTGGATATTGTGTAGCGGCTGGCTGAAATGCAAACTGTGCTCTTGAAATGGCTGTGTGATCAGCACTGTTTTATAAATCTGGCACAGGCTCCTTCTCCCTGCAGACCAGCTGCTTAGAATGTGTAAGGGGTGGTGTGTTCAATGAGGCAGAATGGTGTAAACCTGCCTAAAGTCTTACTGTGCTGTGGATTAGCAGCTCCAACAAAAATTCAAAAGCTGCCTGCCAGCAGTAAATGGTCTTCAAGGGATAGTTCACCCAAAAAATTAAAATTCTTTCATTATTTACAGTACCCTAATATCGCTTTAAACCTGTATGACTTTCTTTCTTTTGTGGCACAGGATAAGAAAAATGTATTAAATCAAGCTCTATAAAACACCATAAAACCTCAATGCACCATGTCTTCTGAAGCCATACACTCTTTTTGTCTATTGAACAGACAGTTATTTAAGGCATAATTCACTCTCAAATCAAATCGTTGGCCACATTTACATGCATCCTCATAATGCGATTATAATGCGATTCAGTTGGAGCTCATGTAAACCTGTCACGTATTCCCCGTGTTTGCACTGACTTTTATGTTGAAATTCTTGTTTAGTTCCCATGTTCCTGTTTCCTGTTAGTTTTTGTAGTCCTTTGTAGTTTCATTTTATGATCGGTTTTCCCCGATTGTTTCCACAGGTGTTCCTCGTTCCCTTGTTTGCCCCTGTGTATTTAAGCCCTTGTTTTTCCTTGTTTCCTCTGTCAATCTTTGCATGTGTTATGCCTTACTCTGTATGTTTGTTCCCCGTGTTTTGTTTCTTTATGTTCCGAGTTATCTGGTTTTCTTTTGTTTTTAAGATGCTGCCTTTAGATCGTCCATTCTCTCCTGACTTGTTACAAAACCGAATTCTGCACTTATTTTATTGCGATTATATGAATAATCAGAGAAATGAGAATCGCAGTAAGATACACTATATTGCCAAAAGTATTCGCTCATCTGCCTTTTGACGCATATGAATTTAAGTGACATCCCATTCTTAATCCATAGGGTTTAATATGACATCGGCCCACCCTTTGCAGCTATAACAGCTTCAACTCTTCTGGGAAGGCTTTCCACAAGGTTTAGGAGTGTGTTTATGGGAATTTTTGACCATTCTTCCAGAAGCGCATTTGTGAAGTCAGACACTGATGTTGGACGAGAAGGCCTGGCTCGCAGTCTTCGCTCTAATTCATCCCAAAGGTGCTCTATCGGGTTGAGGTCAGGACTCTGTGCAGGCCAGTCAAGTTCTTCCACACCAAACTCGCTCATCCATGTCTTTATGGACCTTTCTTTGTGCACTGGTGCGCAGTCATGTTGGAACAGGAAGGGGCCATCCCCAAACTGTTCCCACAAAGTTGGGAGCATGGAATTGTCCAAAATCTCTTGGTATGCTGAAGCATTCAGAGTTCCTTTCACTGGAACTAAGGGGCCAAGCCCAGCTCCTGAAAAACAACCCCACACCATAATCTCCCCTCCACCAAACTTCACAGTTGGCACAATGCAGTCAGACAAGTACCGTTCTCCTGGCAACCGCCAAACCCAGACTCGTCCATCAGATTGCCAGATGGAGAAGCGTGATTCGTCACTCCAGAGAACGTGTCTCCACTGCTCTAGCGTCCAGTGGCGGCGTGCTTTACACCACTGCATCCAACGCTTTGCATTGCACTTGGTGATGTATGGCTTGGATGCAGCTGCTCGGCCATGGAAACCCATTCCATGAAGCTCTCTACGCACTGTTCTTGAGCTAATCTGAAGGCCACATGAACTTTGGAGGTCTGTAGCGATTGACTCTGCAGAAAGATGGCGACCTCTGCGCACTATGCACCTCAGCATCCGCTGACCCCGCTCTGTCATTTTACGTGGCCTACCACTTCGTGGCTGAGTTGCTGTCATTCCCAATCGCTTCCACTTTGTTATAATACCACTGACAGTTGACTGTGGAATATTTAGTAGTGAGGAAATTTCACGACTGGACTTGTTGCACAGGTGGCATCCTATCACAGTACCACGCTGGAATTCACTGAGCTCCTGAGAGTGGCCCATTCCTTCACAAATGTTTGTAGAAGCAGTCTGCATGCCTAGGTGCTTCATTTTATACACCTGTGGCCATGGAAGTGATTGGAACACCTGAATTCAATTATTTGGATGGGTGAGCGAATACTTTTGGCAATATAGTGTATGTTGAGTACTCCTATTTTAATCGCTTTATACAGGTGTGTGAACACTTTAATCACATTTCTTCCACTCTGACCAGTGTGCACCTGCAACAGTGCTGCAGATGGGCGATGTAACGCTCAAACACACTTTTGTAAAAATCGTGAAACCGAAAAAGCTGCACTTCTCGGCTTCATGTGAAATGGCAGTTACTCACAGAATCTACAGCCCCATGACAAAAGAAAAATTATTTTTCAGAGTTGTGAATGTCCTTTTGCAGTCTGAATTGAATGTTGGTGTGATTAAAAAAATACCATATGCTGCAAAATAACAGCAAGGAAACACGTCTTTCTGTTGAGTTTGTCCTCAAAGGCCGAACACAACAACATCCAGCTTGCCCAGTGTAGTCCAATTCACACATAGAAAAGACCTTTATGAACAAATTACTTTTATAGGACTGGACAAAAAAAATTATTTTTCGATAATTTTTTTAAAAAATCTGGTCTATTCGATAATGATTCTCAAAAGCCGTGGATCGATCTTTTACTCTATAAGCAACCGTCCACTACAATGAGAAGAAATCACTTGCATTTGCAACCAAATTTTGCGCTGTGCGGCTGAAAATTTATTTGTGTGGCAACTGGCTGGTAAATGTTTAGATTTCACTCACCAGTAATTGTGTAGTATAGTGGTGCAATATTCAGCAGTGAGATCCTTTCACTGCGTGTTGAGAGTAAAAGTTGTTCTGTGTAATGTGTGTCCAAAGACAAGATCCACGCAACCGATTTGTCATTGGATAATGTCTCTTTTAATGCCTTTTTTGTTCTTTACAGTCAGTTGTTGATCAAAATCAATAAAAATAAACATTTAATTGTAATCAGACATAGCACAGATGACATAATGCCATTCGAGGCTCTCTTTTGTTAATTTAATTTAAAGATGCTGTTTAAAATGTGACCAAAATGGTGAAAAATTAATAAAAAATAATTTTTAAAATTAATATTTTCATATTGTATCTAGTTAAAAGGTCCCCTGTATAATTAACAGCATTAGCTCGGAGAGAATTTATTTAATATGTAAGCAAAAGGGACATTATAATTGAAATATACACATATGAATCGATATAAAATCGAATTGAATTGAAATCAGAATTGAATCGAGAGCTTGAGAATTCAGAGGGAATCGGGAAATCTGTATCGATACCCAACCCTAGACTCTTATGAACCGATTCTTTTTGGTTAATCAAAAAAGACTGAGCAACCAGTACAGGGTTCCCACATGTCCTGGAAAACCTGGAATTTTGCAACACAGTTTTCCAGTCATGGAAAAGTCATGGAAAATTAGAAAAATAGCTAAATGTCCCTGAAAATAATAAGTTGTCCTGGAAAATATTTTAGCATAATAAAACAGTTTGACTGTGTCGCTAATAAGGTTTAGGTTACATGTACAAAAACATGGTAACGATCGGGATGTGTCTAATGTGTCTAATACACATTTGTATAGTTTTGGCACTGCTGCCAGCTGCATATTGTGAAACAATGTCAACGGTTGACTGTCCTGAACAAAGCCCTATCACGTACATTCCCTGCTCATTTGCGAACATCTCTGCTTTGCTCTAACAAAATAGTTTAAGCATTGATAGTATATTACCTATTGTTTTATCATTTAAACCTTAAAACTTGTTTTTGGTAAAAAGTTTTGCTTGAAAATAAGCTTGTTCTGTAAAATAAAAAGCCACTAGGTTTAATATTTTGTTATCTAATGCAATTTGTTTCCTCATACATGTGTGGTAAGGTAACGTGACACTCCAAAATGAGATAATTTGCCCCTTGAGGGTATTACATGGAGTCTGTGTGCTGCTCTTCATTTCAGTACATCCTCTCATTCTGAATATTATGTTTTTGTTTTTTTTACTGCAATGGACAATAAGGAATATACTGTGGGGGTGTTTATAGACTGGCTAAATAAAAAAATACATTGGAAAATACATTTCTGGCCATGATAATTGATCATAAATGATGTTGGAAACCACATAAATAATGTAAAAACAAAAATGTCTAAAACCATTGCAATATTATATAACACTAAAGATCTCTTGAATCAGAATTCACTATACAGTATATACCGTATTGCTCTCTCATAGTTCCATATCACTTACTGTGTGGAGGTATGGGGAAACACATACAAAACCAACACTATTCCAATTATCAGGTTACAGAAGAGAGCTATAAGAATTGTAAATCAATCGGATTATTATGAACAAACCAACACACTGTTTATTCAATTCAATGGCGATCTAGTTGACCTAAAAACTGCACAGATATTGTACAAAGCACAAAATAATTTACTTCCTAAATGTATTCAGAGGTTGTTTGAAATTAGAGAGAGCCAGTATGAATTTAGGGGAATATGTATGTTTAAAAAAACAAGGGTAAGGACAAATAATAGATGTATATCTGTCAAAGGGGTGAACTTGTAGAATAGTTGTGACAAGGAATTAAGAATGTGTAGTTCTTATGTAGTGCAAATAATAATAAAAAAAAATACAATTTGAAAAAAGGTGGTAAACAAATATATAACTAAGATATGATAATTATTATGTATGAAATATTTGGAACTTTTGTTTTTTTTGTGTCTTTGTATAGTCCAAGTATAGTGGTGAAAGAGATGCCTATTAGAATGTGTTATGTAAAAAGGGTAGGTATAATAAGCTGAAGCTTCAGACTACACCTTTTCAGTCAATATTCTTTGTTTTCCTTTTAAATTTAATGCTTTATTGTTATTTATTTATTTCTATGTGCATTCATTTTGGAAAATTGTTAATAAGGGCAGAAATAAATATTAATTATTATTATTATTATTATTATTATTATTATTATTATGTGTATGAGCAAAGAAATGACACAAATGAGACTTTAATCTGTACAGTAGCTCAGGCAGGGTTATATACAGCCTCCTGCCAGGCTGGATTATTTGATCTGGAAAGGAGGCCTCCCAGGGAACAGCCCTGCCCTGCAATCTGATACGAGCCCCAGCCAAGCGGAAACGACCTGTCTGTGTGTCTGCACATCCATTCACCTAAAATAACTTGGCAGACCCACACGCCAGCAGGAGAAATAGATGTTGCACGAATCTTTTTTTATTTTGAAAAGATAGCATGCATACCTCACAATACTGTATATCTACAATTCATGGTTAAAAAAATGGAAGAGGTGCTTATATCAGATGAAATTACTACATTTTGATTTACTAGTTTTTTACATTTTCAAATGTGAGCGGTGCTTGTCCTCGCAAAACGTGCAACCACAATGCTAGTGTGTTGTGGAGGGTTACCAGGGTGTTGCTATGCAATTACTAAGATGTTATGAATGGTTTTTGGTGTGTTGCTGGATGGTTCTAAGCATTGCTAGGGCATTGCTAGGTGGCTGCTAGGGTGTTCCAGGTGGCTTTGATAAAAGCAAGTTAAAAGAGCCCACCCTAAAGTGGTATATCTATTGGATTTTTCACCCGTTTCATGGCTAAGTCATATTGCTTAGAAAAGTAATAATAGTACACCTTTCCTTAACAAGCCGCATGATTAGAGGCATTATTCATGTCAGTTTCAGTGGTGCAGGACAAGTTTTGTGCCAAACTTTAATATTTATTAATCAGTATAAAAAGTGATGCTGAAGACATACGTAGCATATTGTTATTCTGATTCAAACATTGTCGTAAAACTCTTTGAATACGTAAGGGTAGCTTAAGTTTTTAAGGATTAACGTGTTTTGATTTAAGTTTGAATGTGTTTCAATCGGCCAAGTATATCTGTTAATATATATATATATATATATAAGTATCATATGGGCTCCAATATATGTGGTTATTGTTGTTTTAAAATTACAGCATCCTGGAGACACAAAGCCTAGAGTAAACATTACACATCTTATTAAAAATAGAGTCTCCGGTCCACATTGATCGCTTCAGTGCATAGTGGATGTTTATTCCCATGTGTCTGTGCTCAGACAGGGGAGTATGCCACGGATGAGGAAGAGGAGGTGGGGCAAATGGGAACCGAAAGAGAAGTGGCAATTGAGGTTTTTGATTTACCTGAAAACGAGGACATCATCTCACCATCTGAACTGGATGCCACTAAGCTCTATCAGAAGTTCAGAGAGGTAAGTCATTGCATCCTGATCAAGCTTGAGTTTAGAAAATAGATGTTGCGTTGGTCCTTTTCATTTTGTCAATACTCACCTCGCATCTTTTTTTTCTGTCTACTAAACCGTCTCGCCAAAATTCTGTGTAAATGCAGCAAACATACAAGAAGGGCCCAAAATTATTACCAAATGTGAGTAAACATTGGTTATTTAGTTATTTGCGAGTTGGCTGGTAACTGACTTTTAATGACTTTGACCTCATGGAAAATTTGCCACAATCATTTTGTTGAGGACAAGTTTTTTTTTATTATTATTTATTTATCCAGAAATCTCTGTTCATGCATTCTGAATGGAAAATACTACTCATATTAAGCCAACAAGATGTTAAGATTATCAATGAATAACCGATGTCAAGATTATCAATGAATAACCGATGTCAAGATTATCAATGAATAACGACTTCAATTATTATTTCATTGTAAACTATAGCAAAGAATAGAAAAATATGTATAGCCAGGGAGCTATGTAATAAGTGATGATATCTGAACATACAAAATTCATAGTAGAATCATTTACATTTCTGACTTGCATGTTTAGGCAACTGTTATTAAGAAATGTTATGATTCTGTGTTTTTACAAAAATGCAAGGAAAACATACTGCAATTATCCTTTACATAATGATTCTTATTAAAGTTACATATGTAAAATGCAGACCTGTATTAATCTCCAATGGGCTACTTTCAAAGTATACAGCATCAGACATAAAATGAGAATATAAGGAAGAATATCAGGATGTGTAACATGTTTAGTGGTACAGGGAGACAGAGACACTCTCTATTTACAAATATTCAGTGTAAAATGGCTAAATAAACCCATTTTTATAGTGACAAAATATATTACATACAGTAGACTATATTTCTATACTACCGGCAAGAAATATTTACTGTGAGTAGAGCTTTTCAGTTCACCTGCCATTGGCAGGTGTGGCAAAAAGTTCATTTGGACCTTGCCTCAATTTTATTTTTAGAAAAAGTAATCATTTTTAGGATTGGCTTGTACCAAGGACAATCTAATGCCTATTCTGTTCTTCTTATAAACTGGTGCAAACAGAAGACCATGTTCTTGGGTGGGAAATGATAAAAGCACTTCATCCCAGAGCTCACTCCTTCTCCCTCATTTCTCTTGGTCTGTGTCTCTCTCAAAATCAAATCAAATCACATTTATTGTCACACAGCCATATACACAAGTGCAATGGTGTGTGAAATTCTTGGGTGCAGTTCCGATCAATATAGCAGTCGTGACAGTGATTTGCTCCTTCTCTCCCGTTCTGTCTCTTGAGTGTGGATTTGCAGAGAGAGGGAGTGTTTTCACGCAGTACTGAGCCACTCTGGTCAGTGCACTTCGAGAGAAACACTGTCTTTGATCATCCACTCATCTTCTTCTCCTCTCTTATCACTCTGTGTCTACAGCTGCAGATTAAACACACTGTCACTGAAGCTGAGATCCAGAAACTCAAGAACAAGGTAAGATGCCGCCTAATGATTTTCTCTCCATAAATGTAAGCTACAAACCGGACTTTTTTCAAGTCTTATAATGTTAACTACAGTGCATTGCAGGGACAGAACAACTGGCATTTTCCATGAATAGGGTATAAAATAGAGCCTTTTAAACTATGGTCTTTTTTTCAGGTTTGCAGTTTTTGTAAACCTGTTATGTCTAAATAGAGTTAAAAACACAGATTTTTGTGATTTGTCTAGACATACACACCACATAAACATCAAATTAAACAAATATTTTATCAAAAAGAAAGAAAAGAAAAGAATAAGTGTCAGAAGTGGTAACAGGATTGCACATTTTGCCTAAATGAAGCTACAGTATCACTCAGTACAAGCTATCTAGATTGGGACCAAATGTTGTTTTTGTAGGTATTGATAAAATTGTATTTCCTTTTAAATAAAATTTTAAAAAGTATTTGTTTCATTTTTTTTTTTTTTTTTTTTTTTTACAATAACTTTAGTAAAAATGTTGCATTTCTTTTATTTTTATGGCCTTTTGGCTTTTTGGCATAGTGACTCGCCTCAATCCGGGTGGCGGAGGACGAATCTCAGTTGCCTCCGCGTCTGAGACCGTCAATCCGCACATCTTATCACGTGGCTTTTTGAGCGAGTTACCGTGGAGACGTAGCGTGTGTGGAGGCTTCATGCTATTCTCCGCTATTCTCCGCGGCATCCACACACAACTCACCACGTGCCCCACAGAGAGCGAACCACATTATAGCAACCACGAGGAGGTTACCCCATGTGACTCTACCCTCCCTAGCAACCAGGCCAATTTGGTTGCTTAGGAGACCTGACTGGAGTCACTCAGCACGCCCTGGGATTCAAACTCACGAACTCCAGCGGTGGTAGCCAGCATCTTTACTCGCTGAGCTACCCAGGCCCCGCCTTTGGGCTTTTTAATGAGGGAGGGAAAGTAGAGAGGTGACAGGAAATGAGAGGGGAAGAGTGGGAATGGGATCGGGAAAGGACCTCATGAGCAGGTCACCCACGATGCATCAGCACCACATGTCAAGAGCGCAGCCCGCTAGGCTACAGCTCTGACACAATGTTGAATTGTTGAGCTTGATTAATGCTGTCAACACATTAATTTCCATAAAAACTTCCTACCAGAATGGGACCTTATACATATATACATTCACAGTAGCGCCATGTTTGAATTTTGACGTGAATGAAAACGAGGCTGTGAGGGATAGACATTTTTGTCACTGTACATTTTTGTGCACGGGGGACCGAAATGACAAAAATAAATTAAGGCATGTTTTTTATAAAGTTTTTAAATAAAACTGCTCAATGGGGACTTTTAAGCTTTTACATTTAAGACATTACAGACACTACAATATGATTTCCTGTAAAGCTTCTTTGAAACGATGGGTATTGTGAAAAGCGCTATAAACACACACACACAAATGACAGTCTCTTCAGTATAAAGCTCCTAGATCAAATCTAATTCTCCACAGCTCATGTTTTCTGGAGTTTTTTGTCTATTTTTTATTTTTTTGTCTCTCTAGGAAAGATTTTTTTTTTTTCAATGTTTCAATCAATCAAGTCAGTCAAGTTTATTTTTATAGCACATTTAAAAAAACACCACATGTTGACCAAAGTGCTTTACACTAGAAAGATAAAAATAGAGCCACATGCAAACTCATGCACTATGAAAACATGAATAAAATATAATTACAGTACATCTAGATATGCTCATAGGCAATAGAGAAAAGATGGGTTTTCTAAAGAGATTTAAATGACTCTATTGTAGCACAGGATCTAATGTGGAGAGGCAGACTATTCCAAAGGTGAGGGGCAGCAGGAGAGAAGGCACATTCCCTCTTCGATTTCAAATGGGACTTAGGGACACTCAAAAGTAGGCTTTGCGATGACCTTAGAGGCCTTTGTCAGCGGAATGATCCAAAACACTTTAAACAAAAGTTCAACCCATTGAAGAGACTGTAAGTCTATCCCTCACAGGCTCATTGTCATTGCTGTCAAAAATTACAAGACTTCTAGGGGGGGACAGTCCAAAATTACCATTTTAAGGGGGATGGATCCTGACATTAACAGTACCTCCTTCCTGTATTAATCTTTTATTAGATAATAGTTCTCATTACCTAAACATGGAATTTGACCTTCTAATGCTAACACCTCTAAAAAGTAGTGGGATACAAATGTTTATACTTATCATAGAAAGTTTCCTTCTACACCAGACTATATAACATGTTATCATTAATAAACTGAGTAAGATCAGAACTGCATTCACTGGGCTCTTTCAGTCCTCTTGGCTCATATGAAACCTTTTGATATGACACGCCTATTTGTTTCTATATTTTTAATAAATCACTCCATTTGCTTAATCGTGTAATAATATTTTTTATTTGTAAAGCTGATGCACACAGCTTCTTATCTTATTAGTGAGAGATTTTGCTGGATTTTTGGATTTACTGTTTTTCATGTAATAGGCTCTGTTGATGATGTCTAGACATAGTTCTTAAGTCTCCACAGTCATGTTTAAACTTTCCATTTTATTCTGGTTCACAGATTTTGCTTATAAACACTTTACATATTAAAGGAATGTTCCGGGTTCAATACAAGTTAAGCTCAATCAAAAGCATTTGTGGCATAATGTTTATTACCACAAAAACTAATTTCGACTCGTTCCTCTTTTTCTTTAAAAAAAAAATCGAGGTTACAGTGAGGTCCTTACAATGGAAGTGAATGGGGACAATAAAAGTGAACGAGGGTTTAAAATGAGGAGAAATGTGAAGCTTATAATTTTATAAAAGCTCACATTAATTCTTCTGTTAAAACTTGTGTATTTTTTTTTTTTACAGTCGTTTTTGGGTTCTCTTCTAAAGTGAAAATAAGGCTTTGACATCATATATTTACACTTGTGCTCGTCTTCTAACGACTTGAGAGACTTCAGAAGACATGCCATGGGAACAGCGATGCTCCCTGGTTTTAACGGTGCATTGTGGGATTTTTTTAGGGAGCGAATGTTTCAGTGCACTGGAACGATTTTGCGAATGAGACAGCCCTAAAAATGGCCGACTCACTGATCAGTGCCCTGACTACTGAACTAAGGAACTGATTGAGATGCACCCAGAATATTTAGATGAAATTTTGTAGAGTGGGATTCCATTGGATAGTGAAAAATATGCTATTATATTATTGGTTATTAATTAATTTCCCCCACCTGTGTAGCCGTAGTGACCCCATCGGAAAAGCTGTTTTAGAGGCAGAGAAAGTTACTTCATTCTGATGAAAGATGATGAAACAAACATTTTGGAGAATAACATGCACTGATAAACTGTGCACAATAAGACCAGGAACATTTACTAAGAAAGTATATACTGAAGGCTCAATTTTGATTTCATTTTGGCTTTAATTTCTGTTATTCAGATAGTTCACTATATGCTACATTTTTGGGATGTTTACCTATTTAATTTATGGGAACAGATTCATACCTGTGTCCTTTTTTAACACACTGTTATATGTCATGACACATGCACGGTCCACTGTGCCACGGCTCAGACCTTCATTTCTTCTCTGCCCCTGCGTCCTGCTCTCTCTATTTAGCTGGCTGCAGTGGAAAAAGAGAAGGCACGATGGGAAAGAGAGAAGACACAGCTAAAGCAAAGCATTGAGGACAACAAGGAGAGGATGCTGAAGCTAGAGAGCTACTGGATTGAGGCTCAGACGCTGTGTCATACGGTCAACGAGCATCTGAAGGAGGCCCAGAGTCAGTATCAGGCCCTGGAGAAGAAGTACAACAAGGCCAAGAAGCTCATTAAGGACTTCCAGCAGAGGTACATTTCTACTAAGATGATTCAAAAGTACTTTAGTCCAAGAGAATAGTAATTACAGTTCAGGTTATTATAATATCAGCACAGTGCTGAATACAGAAGATGAGTGTCTTGATTATATGGTTATCGTTCTACCTCAAAAGCCCACAAATGAACTGATTACCATAAATGGCTGCAAAAGAGATTTTGAGATTTTAAATGAGCCGTGTTGCTTGGTTGTGCTTACAAAACCTAATGAACTGCCTTGCTGTCTACTGCCTACATGGGCAGCATCCTATCTGAAATGGAACCTCAAAAGTGACCGATTTGGAATGATCTACGTCTTCACGTGAAGTGCACAGGAGGCTCGAGCCACAGCTGATTTCAATAAGGTTTGGCTTTAGCATGTTGCTAAGCTAACAACATGACACTAAAGCAAGCATAAAAATACATAGCACACACAAATATTGGGTAAAGTAGATTGAACTGTTTTATCAATAATTTTCTGTATTAAATGAATGATAAGATTCATTTCTTTATATGGTTTAATTTACCATATTGGAACTACTGACGTTTTGGCATTAGCATGCTGCTAAACTAACAACGTGACACTCTATTAAACATAAAAATACATAGCACACACAAATATTGGGTATAGTAGATTGAACTACTTTACCAATACTTTTCTCTAACCACCAGCAAGCTTTCAAAACACAACATATACCTGTAACCAGCTACGCCAGTCTTTTCAGCAGGGTATATTTAAACTTAAAACTTAGATTGCTTAGATAGAAAACTCTCTCTTGTGTGCCTTGAGTTTAATCTTCATAATGCAGTGGGATCTGCAGTGCCATTTCTGTGTGACTGTTATTTCTACTAAATGAATCTCAGTGTGCATTTCTCTGCACAAGCTGAACTAAAGGGAACCGAGAGCAGCAGAGTGTGTGATGATCTTTGTGTCTATCTCAACTCCTCTCCTCTGGAGCCTGACTGCATTTAATTGTGGTTTCCCTTCAGGCATTAAAGCCATAGTTAGCTGCAGAAACACACTGTCTGTCCATGCTAAAAGCCTGAGTAAGCGGTCAGGAGATGGCATTGCTTGAGAAGTTTCCTAGTAGTCAGTGCTTTGATGGGTTCATTTTTTGTTGTTTGCATGATAATGAGACTGTCTGCTCTCTAAGCCTTTCAGAAGAGAGAAATAGGTAATGTAAGCATGTTTCACTGCCATTAATGACTACACACATATTTTTGACCTTTCTCTAAATCTGTGTGTGTTTCTTTCTGTGTTTCTTTCTATCAGAGAGATGGAGTTTGCTCAGAAGGAGGATGCAGAGAAGAAGAGGCTGGAGGAGGCAGAAAAGTCTCATTTGGCTGAAATCCAGAGTCTTCAAGTGAGGGTAATTATCCACACACACACACACACACACACACACACACACGTTGGTGCGTCTATCCTTCTGAGGACTCGCCATAGACATAATGATATTTATACTTTACAAACTGTAGATTCTATCCCCTAACCCTACCCCTAAACCTAACCCTCACAAAAAAGCATTTTTACATTTTCAAACAAACATTGTTTAGTATGTTTTAAGCTATTTGAATTATAAGGACACTAGAAATGTCCTCATAAACCACATTTATAGCGTAATACCCTTGTAATTACCAGTTTGTAGCCTAAAATGTCCTCATAAACCACCCAAACCAGTCCACACACGCACACACACAGATTCACTCCACTGCACCATTTCATAGTAACTGGCTAGTACTGCGAAATCATCCAAGAGTGCATGCCCATATGGAAAAGGGTAATTAAAACTGAGCAAGATTCTTAAAGGAATTGTTCCAAAACGCACATAAAGGCAGCATAAAAGTAATCCACACGACCCAGTGGTTAAATCCATGTCTTCAGAAGCGATATGATAAGTGTGGGTGAGAAACAGATCAATATTGAAGTCCTTTTTTTTTTACTATAAATTCTCCTCCTTGCCCAGTAGGTAGCGATATGCACAAAGAATGTGAATCGATAAATATTCATATGTTTCTCACCCACACCTATCATATCGCTTCTGAAGACATGGATTTAACCACTGGAGTTATGTGGATTACTTTTATGCTGCCTTTATGTGCGTTTTGGAGCTTCAAAGTTCTGGTCACCATTCACTTGCATTATATGCAAGTGAATCGTTGTTTGTGTTCAGCAGAAGAAAGTAAGTCATACACATCTGTGATGGCATGAGTGTTAATAAATTTGGAAAATATTTTCATTTTTGGGTGAACTATCCCTTTAAAGTATAATTTCTTTACAAATCAGACATCACTAGTTATCTGATGAATCCAAACAAGGAAAGCTTGGGCGGATGTCAAGATTATCAATGAATAACAACTTCAATTATATAATTATAAACTATAGCAAAACATTTATTTAAAAAATATTTATAGTTAGGGAGCTATGTAATAAGTGATTAAAAAATGAACATACAAAATTCATGGTAGAATCACTGAAATTTCTAACTTGTATGTTTAGGCAACTATTATCGAGATATGTTATATGATTCTATGTATTTTTTACAAACATAATTTTCATTTACATAAATTTTTCAGACCTGTATTTATCTCCAATGGGCTACTTTCATAGTATGAAACCTAATGTAAGTAAAAACAAACAAAATATAAGCAAGAAGGCAGATCTATGGATTTTTTAATATTCAGTTTTAAATATTCTTGTTTAAACTTTCTCAAATTATAGTATAGGTTTACCTCGTTTGTAGATACTACTTATAATAGCATGCTACATGTACTCTTGTGCAGATTGCTACTCTCGAGTCAGAGTTAATGCAGCTGATGAAACAAAATGGCATCCAGGTAAACAATAACAACAACAGTGCTGAGAGCCGAGCCCAGATGACTGAGAGACTGGCAGCCTTACAGTATCCAAGGAGAAGTGTCCATGGAGAGGGTGAGACATTTACACACACACCTAACCTTGTCACTGTCACCCAGTTGCTTATTAATTACTAAAATGATCATCGGTCTTCTGTTTGACAAGTGTCCTCAAAGCAGAGCTTCTAACACACAGACAATACATTACATACAGATGCACTTACATGCCAAGCCATACTTTATACTTCATACTTTGTACAGCTATAAACTATTAATATAGTGTTATGTGAAGCACCATGCAGAGACCAGATGGACATCATTTTATAATGTGATGGGAAACAATTAATATACATAGTAGGTGCACATATTTCCTTTTCAGTCTTTATTAGAGTTGTGCTTATCAGGAATATAAGAGATAATTAGAAGGGTTTCAGCTACTCAGGAGGGGAAATATGTCACACATCCAATATATCAAACCCATCCATAATCCTGATTTCCATGGCTTTTAGTTAAAGGTGAAGAAAGTGTGATTAATGTGCCACTAGCATCACTAAAAAGAATAGTAAAACATTATGACTGCTTTCAAACATGTTTTCTGAACACTCCCCCTGTCTTCCATGGGTCAGATAGCTTCGCCCCAAAATTGGTTGAGTCTGAAGTTGACATGTCGGGATGCTCAAACAAAAGGAGTTTTAACACTCTTCACCAAATCAGCCTGCCAGTGGCTTATTGTTGACTCAGTCCATGGGCAAACAATAATGTTTTAAATAAAATAATGCATGCCTGGTAGTTTACTGTTGACATCTGTTAAAAATGTAACAAATAAGCAAAGTGACATGTTAGCAAACAAGCTGAGGAAAAAAAAATTGGCTCCAGTATTGACTTTAGCCAACACCATATTTAATTTAACACAAATGAAAATATCTTAAGGCCCTAGAACACATTTTTCTATACATCATCAGCTGAATGATCAACATCCATGTACACAACAGTACGGCAAACTAAATTGTGTACTTACAACTTTCACAGCCTCGCCCGTGTCAGATTAAAAACGGCAACTAATCTAAAACCTCTATTTGTCACTTTCTGTGTACAGAGCGAGTACACAGCAGAGTACACAGTGTGTTATTCCTGTTATGGAACACTATCTCACTGTAATAAACTCTACAACCATTTTGCACTGTGCACCTCCATCCTCCCACTCTATGAACTCTGACCTTGGGGCTGCACACAAACAAGATATGTTAATGAAATTAAAACAGCACTGTTCATCTCAAACACTTGGTGCTTTACACTTCACACACTCAGTTTAATGGGTGCACTGGCCCTTCAAATACACCCATTCTGAATCCACCATGATCACTGATAAGAGCGGACAGCACTGCATAGCTGACTGGATGCATTGTGACTGAATGAGGGAGATTAAGGGGAAGTGCTGCCACAGGGACGGCTCTTCAGCAGGGAACCTCTCAGCCCTGTTTCAAACAAGAGCCTATTTCGTTTCAAATATCCATAAAGAGCATATGGCAGTACAAGACATCTTAACATAAGTAGCCGGACGTCTGTTGTAGGATTATGCTTTTTCATCAGCCTAAGGACAATATATTTGATAGTGGCATGCAGATTTTTGTCTTTATGTCCTTAAAGCTGCTGTGTCATTTTTAAATTACGTATAAATACTTTCTCCATCTTAAAGGGATAGTTCACCCAAAAATAAAAACTATCTCATCATTTACTCACTTTCATGCCATCCCAGATGTGTATGACATTCTTTTTTGAGCTGAACACATTTTTAGAAGAATATCTTTGCTCTGTAGGTCCTTTCAATGCAAGTGAATGGTGACCAGACCTTTCAAGCATAAAAGTAATTCATAAGACTCATTGATTTAATCTGTCTTCTGAAGCGATGCAATGGCTTTGGGTGAGGAACAGATCAATATTTCTATCCTTTTTTTACAATAAATCTCCACTTTCACTTTCAGATTGTGAAAGAATGTGAAAGTGAAAGTGGAGATTTGTAGTAAAAAAGGACTTAAATATTGATCTGTTTCTCACCTATACCTATAATATTGCTTCTGAAGACTAACCACTAGAGTCTTTATGTGCCTTTATGTGATTTTTGGAGCTTGAAATGTCTGATCACCATTCACTTGTTTTGTATGGACCTACAGAGCTGAGATATTTTTCTAAAAATCTTTGTTTGTGTTCTGCAGAAGAAAGTAAGTCATACACATCTGGGATGGCATGAGGATGAATAAATGATGAGAGAACTTTCCTTTTTGGGTGAACTATCCCTTTAATGCACATATGCAACCTTAATCTAGCCGTTTTACTGTAGGTTGATTTCTCCGAAAGTGTCAATACTGTGGCACTTTCAACATTGCTCTGTTTGCATAAGCGGGGCAAAATAGCAATATTAGTGCAATTAGTGATTTTGGGGGCGGGACTACCTGTTTGTTTGAACAATGACGGAGGAGCTATGACTATGTGCAGTCTATGTGTATAAGAATATATTATGTAATTCAAAATCTCTGTTTTTGCTAGAACTGGGTGAGCTATCAGGAGCCAGTGGAGCACAGATATTTTGCAGTTCTATAGAGAGAGATGAGAGCCTGGAAGGGAGGGTAAGACACTTTCACATACACAAACTGAACACACACACACATATCGAACTCCTCTAATGCAGGCAATGGATATTTAAGGAACACAGAGAGACAGATGCGCTGATAAAGAGTGGAAGTCAATTCTAATCTCATACTTAACAATTCGCGAGTGCCTGCAGAATATGGTAGATTCATATGTTTTCAGTATATTCTATTAACATTGAGTGCGTTTCTGGCTGCAGCAGTTTACTATTGAGTGTTAAAATAACTTCATTTGCACACATTTAGTGTTTCTAAAAGACTGAGTTTGAATGCATTTCCTGCATGTCCTGTTCCTCAGTCAAGTCTTTATACTTTATGTATAGTAAAAGGTGCGATCAGCAATTTTTGTTTATTTTACATTGAGCCTGGCAGTTGTCTTGGACTGACATCTAGCTGTGTGGATTCAGCATAATGCAATAGTTTTCAGTTACCAATGCCATTGTAGAAATGCATTATTTGCATCATTTATTTATTCCGTGAGCATAAGTGTCCAATAATAGGGGAGTTATTCACAGGGGGTTTGATCATGTGAACACTTAAGGCAACCCAGCTCCATGCAAAATAACAGCTTTTATTAGACAACTGAAATGAATGGCATCTACGTATGTAGAAGGTTTTGGTTATCTTACAATACATAGTGTATACTCTCCCAGAATCAAAAACCATACTGGGTCTAAGTGTACTAAGTGTTTGTCATTTTAATAAGCCTCAGCAGGAAAACAAAAGGAAGTACACTGGTGGCTCAGCAGAAACAGAAATGAAACAGCTTATTGTTGCAAAGTACAGATTGCTTTTAAGTGTCCTTCTTGGGTTTTTAAACCTCTCTGTCGATTCATCTATCTCTCTTTCTCTCCCTGTCTGCAGGGCTCTGGAGCTCAATCCTCCAGAGTGGCTGATGCCACAGAGGCCACACTCAGGCACCCGCAGCCTCAGCAGGGATCTGATAATGAGGGTAAATGCACCAAACCACTAATAACGGAATAAGACTCAATTACAAGGCTAATGAATTATGCTTAAGGCCCTAGAGCAAATTCCCAAACATAACATATTCAATGGAACACCCCCATAAATATCTATTTCAGAACAATTAGCTTTTTCATCATGAAAGCATCTTTGTTTAGCCATTTGTAGTATTTGTTAATAAGGTTTAAAAAAAAAAAGAATATGCCGTTTATAATTGTTGTATCTTGTTGTATGCTGACTTTCTCTATGTCTGATTTTTGTACATGGTCTTCAGCAGTTGTCAGTCAAGAGGATAAATCTGGCAAAAAACTTCTAGACTTGGGGTAATGTTTAAGCTATAAATATATTATGTTAAATAACATAAGGCATTTATAGTATTATAATATTCTCATATTAAAGGTATATTCCGGGTTCAATACAAGTTAAGCTCAATCAACAGCATTTGTGGCATAATGTCGATTACCACAAAAATTGTGTTAACCCCTTGGTTACGGTCGCTCACTCTCACAAGCTCTGCAGAACTCCCCATAGGAATGAATGGGAGATTGCCATGAACGGCTGGGTTTTTGGTAAAAATTTCTCAGAAATGCTTTTAAGGTGAGGCTTAGCGAATGGTCAATTCAACTTATAAAACTTGTGTATTTTTTGAGCTGTAAAGTTGTTTAATTCATTATTTTTACAGTTGTTTTAGGGTTTTAGAGTTTGCAGCGTGACTGGAAATTGATTGGAAATAACTTTACACAGAAATGTTTAGTAAGCGATTTTATCACAAAATATGTTAACTTGCATATTGTTTATGTCTTGTGGTTATAATTTAAAACAGTGAGTATTTTAACATTTACGGATTCACATTCACTTCCATTGTAAGTGCCTAACTGGAACCAAGATTTTTGCTTTTTTAAAGAAAAGCAGGGACGAGTCGGAATTAATTTTCATGGTAATCAAAATTATGCCACAAATGGTGTCGATTGAGCTTAACTTGTATTGAACCCGTAGTATTCCTTTAAAGTAGTTCACCTAAAAATTTAAATTCTGTGATCATTTACTCACCCTCATGCTTCTGCAATCCCATATGACTTACTTCCATGGAAAACAAAAGGAGATGTTAGGAATAATGTTAGGGATTAACAGCCTTAGTCACCATTCACTTTTATTGCATCTCTTTTTCTACACAATTAAAGTAAATGATGATTGAGACTAAACATTTTTGCATGCTTCTATTAATAGATTTGACTTATCCTCTCAGGTCTTCACTGAAGAAAAGTAAAGGGAAAGAGCAGTATCTGAAAGGATCTCCTTATAAAAGGTAAATACAGAGCACAGACCTAATATACAGTATCTAAAAACAAATGCATACCATAAAATAATTGTGGATCATAACAATGTCAGCATAAAAGCACTTTAGCTGAAGTCTCAGGAATTTTACTGTAGGTTCACACCTGATCTTAAAAACTGGGTTTTCTTAAACTGCGAGACACACATAAACATGTTGCATTTGAACAAATCTTCACTGATTCAAACAATTGCTAAAAAATTGATTTAGGAGAATCGCTTAGCAGATACCCTTTTTATTGGGGTATATACAGATGTCTGGATTCAACTCCAAATATCACATTAAATGTACAGCCATCTTGAATGTTTTAACCCAAATGCGATGTAGAATAGATGCCAAATAATCCTATGTGCAAGATTTTAAGCTATAATACTGGGGTTGAAAGATCGGTTTATACTGCAGCATCACTGATATAAATGCAGCTTTCGCCTGTGTGTATAGTCTGTCTCAGCTCTTGCCAGCACCTGTCTCATGTGCCAGTCATTCAGTTGTGTATATTTCAGTAACCAGCCCCCTTTCTTTAGATCCACAGAGCCTTCAGCAGAGAACAGCCAAGAAAGGCTCAAAAGCAAGGTGAGAAAACGTCATACACACAGTCATCCTGTTTAAAAATGCAATGAATTGTTTCAGAAATGAATGCTTACTGTTTGTTTATTGGACCAACATTTAATGACATAATCTCCCTCTGGTGTTTTGCCTTTTCTATTGTACAGAAATCTCTTTCATGGCCACGCTTCTTCTCCTATTCATATTACTTGGTACTGTATCACATTTTGTTTGAACAGATCCAAGGGTAATCAGATCAAAACAAGTAATAACAAAAAAATCAATGTACTATACCTTTGATTTTAGCTGTAGAATTGTGGGCATTACTGCTTTATTGCTTGGAGATTATTGCCAGCATATTACAGAGATTCACAAATTTAATGCTGAAGTGTGTAAATTCTGTGCCACCAATGCCACCAAATGGAGTTGCAAAAATAAGCATTGTTTTCAAACAGCTATTCCCGAACCCTCTGCCCATCTGCCGTTTGTTTGAACAAACAGATAGTCCTGCCCCAAACTCACGCCACTGGTTGAGTCAATGTTACCGTGTTGGGCAGTCAGGATGCTCAAAAAGTGTACAGTTTTCGAGGAAATCGACCTATGTATGGCTTACTTTTCATTGTCTCTGCATATTAAGCTGGGATAGAAGAAAGTGTTTTAACATCTAAAAAGTTACACACTTAAGCTTTAAATTGAATGTTTTATCTTGAACTTGGAATGATAATTAAGCTTCATACAATCTGACTGTCTTACTCCCCTGATATTTTTATCTTCTTTTAATACATATAAAACATTGAGCCCCATAGAAAGTGACCTTGCTCCAACAGCTCACAAGTTAAAACTCCCAAGTACCCGTGGGATCAATAAAATCTTGTGTTAAAAGTTTGTGCAAATGACTGAAGGACGTACGAAAATTAATGCATTGAAATAGCTTTGAATATATGCCCTCTATGCCAAAATCGTGCTAAAGAATAGTATTTAGAGTATTTTCATATTTTTGTTCAAAATTTGTCTCACTGGCTTTTGTAGAGAACAGACATGTAGATGTACGGCTGGTAAACATGTCCATCTCAGCTGTGTGGACAGTCTCTACAGAGACAAGAGAGTCTGTTTACTAAAAATATAGTGTATTATAGGAGTTTGACACTGAGGAACAAGACAGAGTTTCAAAAAGAGTTTTAAAGCTTTTCAGCAAATTTGTTACCACCAGCCAATAAAGAAAGGTGCCCTGAACTGATTGACCAATATGTCAGCCAGGTCAATTAATCAGACAACTTTTATTTTCAAATTTTGAGCTAAGTAGGTCTGACTGGCCAGACTGATCACACTGTAAATTCGGCAAAAGTAGGTTGAAAGTTATGTTGCTGAAATCGGTATGTGCCTACCAAAATTCAAATCGCTGCCCCCTATTGGCTGGAGCTGGAAGTGTTTTTTGTTATGTCTACAGAGTAGCGGCAAAAACGAATTGTATTTTTAGTTGAAAATTATGTAATACAGTTAACAGGAATAATTACTTGAGAACTTGAAACAATGTTTACCTAATAAACAAATTAGTATTAGTTTTGGGATCGAGAATATTCAAATTTAGGTATCATGACCACACTGCCTACAATGCAAAGACCAAAATGATTAAATGTAACTCCTCTATGAGCTTTTAAGCTACATCCACCAAGTTGGTACAGCCCTTCATACTGTTCTGACTTAGTATGCTACGTCTGTTCTTACTGATTTGAATTACATTTTTCACAGCGAGTGATCAAATGTTGGAAAAATCCCATAGACAACTGTTCAAAGTCCAACACTTAAAAAAATCTATCTTTCTATTTCCCTCGTGAGATCTGAGCATGACTGCTGTGTGCATTTTCCATTGCGCCTTTTGATTTGTAACTAGTAGCACCAAAGAATAAATAAATGTTTTTTAGACCAAATTATTTTCCTAAAAATGTATGTCCACATATGTGGACAGTGGGACTAAGTTGGGAAATTTTAAATAAAAACAAGCTATAGAAATTCAGATTTTTTAAAATCAAATTGTTTATTATGTTTCCAGAAGTGTTGGTTATTCATGTTTTTGAGTATTCATTTGAGACATTACATCAGAAATTAGCATAAATAATTCTAATTCAAAATAATGGTCAGCATCATTTAATCGCTGCCAACCATGTTAAAATAAAATTCTGCATGACATGTTGAGTGGTCCAAACATCATCTGCACCCTGAAACTGAACTTTTGACCGGATATTAGGAGTGAATGCACTTGTTCCCTTGCTCCCTAATTAGGGAATGACTTAACTTCCAGTGTGCTGTCTGTCTGCACTAGTCTCAGAACAGTTTGAAATGCACCTTATTTTCATCATAACTCCATGTAAAGCCTCTGAAAGCAAAATGTTCCAGCTTTTGGATGCATCCATTGATTCTCAATGTGATAATGCACAGTGAATATAGCATATTTTAAGGAAAATTAGCCTATAGTTCACATACATGGTCATTGTGATTAACAGCTTGCCGTTTTGTGATAAATCGATGACATTTTTAAAATGGCATATCGTATAAAACAAGAGACTACTCTTTTTACTCAAGCAGGTTTTAATGTAAAAACTTAATGGGGTTTCTTACCAGATGTAGTTTTGTTGCCGTTTCTCCCAAAGACAAACTACGCTGTGATCGGTGCCATGTTGTTTTGTCACATGACTCTGTGCATCGAATGTTTAACTCTTTAATGACACCCTAAAGTCTCCTGAACTGAGATCAGTTGGTTTAAATTAAATTAAATTATGCATAGCCTAGAGCGAAGTCAGAGAGTAATGTCCACACATGTGGACAGGGGTCTCAGGAGGTCAAAGCTTTTAAAACTTTTTTAAACTTTCAGGACAGGCTTTGTCAAGCCAACATCGAAGTATGTCTTGACAAACTTTACCTATCTAGTTAAATTTTATTATTTATATTTGCCATAAGCCACCCTTATCTGTAGATATCGATATTGGCTAGACATCTTTTTATGAATGCAGAAATGTTCCACGATTCATAACAGACACGTTAGTTTTCATTTTCCAGTCTGCAGTGTTTTGATTCGCATCGGCACTGTATGTTCTTAGTGGATATTGTGATATTTAGCATACTAAAATTGTATAAATGGTCAGATTTGTGTAAGGATAATACTTACAGAGAGTCGCGATGACCTCACTCGTAAAAGTTTAAGTAGTAGATGACATGAAGAAAGGCCCAAGGTTAGTTACTATTTCAAGTTGTTATAACAGCCAATAACTGCATAAGTTAAGCCTGAACTCATTTGTTACTCCAACTAACACTTAAAATGGTTGTTGTTCTCTGTCTGGAATACTTGTATTGGTAGTTTCTTATGAAGACCAGAACCAGAATACAGTCCAGCGGCAATTGGAATCATTATGGCGCCGCCCAGTGATTAGACTGTGAATATCAGTCCAACACTACCCTGAATTATATCATAAGTACTGTATAAGAAGCACACAAAGACTCATCTACACATACAATATCTAATATAATACACTTGCATAGAAACACACATACACACTTTCATATGGCTGATTCATGCTGCTGGGTCACTCTAATTCTTAACCCTGTGCTCAGAACAGAATAACTGTCCAGAAATGTATACTTAAATACACCTTGTTAGTTGTTTGATTACATGTTATTTTGAAAGACTACAATAATGCATTATTTTAAATGCAAATTAATTTATTGAGTGACAAATTATCACAATTATCATTTTAATGACAGTATCAATGTACAAAAAACATTTTGAGTGTGTACGTCTCCTTACTTTAATCCATTAAATTAATCTCAACAGATTTAATTGACTAAACTGTCAATCAACATTAATTACACTGACAATAAAACAATCCAAAAATAAATAATTGGCTCTCAAGCAACAGAGAAACAATTCATGCAAATCAAAATGGAACACAGCTAAATGTGTCAATCAGATAAGTCAAAACATTTTTGTTTGTATAGCACTTTTCACAACACACATCGTTTCAAAGCAGCTTTACAGAAAATAGTGCTGCTACTGAAAATGATGCTGTAATGTCTTAAAGTCCTCATTGAGCAGCTTAAATGAAAAACTTAATTGAAAATCATGCTTTAGAAATTAATTATCTTAAGGCCCCCTGTGAGCAAGCCAAAAAACTGATGATAAATAATCCTTGGGAGAAACCAGGCTCAGCTGGGGGAGCCAGTTCCACTCTGGCTATACAGTATGAATATAATGCCAATAATACAAGTCATGTGATATTTTAGTAAATTGAGTAGATATTGGTGAGTAGTGTTTAAAGCTAAAGTATATTGATTATATATAGATAACAATCTGTCTCACTGATGTATCTTTCTTTCAGGGTCCTGGAGTTAACGATGACCTCAGCATCAGCAGTATGAGCTCGACAGAGATCAGTGGTGTCCTGACTGAGGTTAAGATGTCTGGCCGATCACACACACTAACACTGTCCTCAGATGAGGTGATGTTTATTCACTAGACCTGATGTCTCTCTTTAAATGTACAGTCCGTGTAAAAGGGAAGCTGGGTTTAACTGAATAAGATCTAATGCATCACTTGCATGCTGAAATGTGAAAAGCAAAGGCTTTTTTTGACTCTGCATGTGTTTCTCTTATCCTCATTGCTGCGTTTATTAGAGTGTAGAAATTACTGAAGATGAGGTGAGGCTTTGTTTTAATGTATTTGTGTCCCAAATGATTTTTCTGGCATTGTTCAGTTCTGGCATTGCTTTACATGTCCTTAGTGATACAAACAGTACACTTTTTTATATTGATTAGTATTTTATCCAGTCTTCCAATTGTTTCTTTACATGATGTCCTAACCAGGTGCGATACAATAAAAGCACATTTTTGTCCTCATTGGTCTAAAATCACTTAATATAGCTGTACATTCAAGGAATATTATGGATTCGCTACAAGTTAAGCTCAATCGACAGCATTTGTGGCATAATATTGATTACCACAAAAAGTAATTTTTGAAGCAAAAATCTGGGTTACAGTGAGGCACTTACAATGGAAGTGAATGGTGGCCAATGCATAAACGTGAAAATACTCAATGTTTTAAAAGTATAGCCACAAGACGTAAACTCTTGCATGTTAACATGATTTTAGTGTGATAAAACCGCTTACTAACCTTTTCTGTGTAAAGTCATAGCCGATGTTACAATTTTGTTGCCATGACGATGTTATGTCAACAAACCCTAAAATGACTGTAAAAAAAAAAACTTTACAGCTCAAATTATACACAAGTTTTAACAGAATAATTAACGTGAGTGCTTTTATACAATTATAAGCTTCACATTTCTGCCTTTAAACACTCCAAAAATTGGCCCCATTCACTTCCATTGTAAGTGCCTCACTGTAACCCAGATTTTTTATTTATTTTTATTAATAAGAAAAGGAGGGGCATTCAAAAAAAAATTTTGTGGTAATCAACATTATGCCACAAATCCTGTCAACTGAGCTTAACTTCTATTGAACCCGGTATATTGCTTTAAATGAGAAATATCTACTGATTGGCTATGCGTCACACAGCATTTTTGCTTTTAGTGTAAACTGACAAAAATTGCTTGTTGCTGGAAACTTGGTTTGGACACGGTGCGAAAATATATTAATTGTAGTTTCTAGAAATGTTTGGAAAATTCATGGAAGCCAATTATTGTAGTTCCATCAAAGCTGATGGCTAGGGGGGCCTGGGTAGCTCAGCGAGTACTGACGCTGACTACCACCCCTGGAGTCGCGAGTTTGAATCCAGGGTGTGCTGAGTGACTCCAGCCAGGTCTCCTAAGCAACCAAATTGGCCCGGTAGCTAGGGAGGTTAGAGTCACATGGGGTAACCTCCTCGTGGTCGCGATTAGTGGCTCTCGCTCTCAATGGGGCGCGTGGTAAATTGTGCATGGATTGCGGAGGGTAGCATGAGCCTCCACATGCAGAGTCTCCGCAGTGTCATGCACAACGAGCCACGTGATAAGATGCGCGGATTGGCAGTCTCAGAAATAGAGGCAACTGAGACTTGACCTCTGCCACCCGGATTAAGGTGAGTAACCGCGCCACCGCGAGGACCTACTAAGTAGTGGGAATTGGGCATTCCAAATTAGGAGAGAAGGGGATAAAAAAAAAGTAAAAAAAAGCTGATGGCTATGTGACCTAGTGTAGCCAGTGCTGTAACTATTTTTGTGTGTGTGTGTGTGTGTGTGTGTGTGTGTGTGTGTGTGTGTGTGTGTGTGTGTCAGATCCTGGATGATGGTCAGCCTCCAAAGCAGTACCAGTGGCAAAACCGCAGTGTGACTGAGTGGACATGTCAACAGGTGTCATGCTGGCTCAGGGGACTGAATCTGGAACAGTATGTCTCTCTTTTCACTGCCAAGAATGTGGATGGAGAGCAGCTACTGAAGCTGGACAGCACAGCACTCAAGGTGGGGGGCAGTTTTGTATTGATACATATACTAATCTCAACCTTAAAGGGATAGTGCACCTAAAAATAAAATTTATAATTTACTCACCCTCATGCCGTCTCAAACTCGTATAACTTTCTTGTTTCTGCGGAACACAAGTAAAGATATTTTGATAAATGAGTGAGGTTTATTTGTACATACAATGCAAGTCGATGGGGTCCGAAAATGGACATAAAGGCAGCATAAAAGTAATCTATACAACTGGAGTGGTTTAATCCAGGTCTTTAGAAGTGCTATGTTTGCTGTGGGTGAGCAACAGACCAAATTTAAGTCCTTATTCACAATAAATCTTGACACCCTGCCCAATTACAATTGGGAAATCATGGACTAAACCACTCGAGTTGTTTGGATTACATTTATCCTGCCTTTAAGTCCATTTTTGTCCAATGTATGGACAAAAACACCCTATACATTCTTCAAAATACTTTGGTTTATGTTCCACAGAAGAAAGAAAGCCATGAATCTGGAACAGCATGAGGGTGTGTAAGTGATGAAAAATGTTTCATTTTTGGGTGAACTGTTTCTTTAAGAGTGTCACAGATCTGCACTCTTCTGGTAAAGTGGTCCATTAAATGTTTTCCTGCATTAAAAAAATATGTCTGTGTCCAACCAATGACTTACAAAGACTAGAACAATTAATGGCCTCATCTGCTTGCACTGTGATGAGCAAGTTACCTTTGGACAATTTACCCCTAATTGTTTTTGGCAGGCTCTGGGCATGGAGTGCTCTCAGGATCGGGCTCTGATTAAGAAAAAGCTGAAAGATCTGAAGGTGCTGATGGAAAAAGCTAGCAGAAACAGAGAGAAAATGGAAAAACAGCGCAAGAAACAACTGGAGCAGGTTCAAAAACAGGTCCGGAAAAACAGCAAGTCGTCTGGACCAGGAGAGGGCGCCACAGAATGACAGCACTTAACCCTCACTACTGTTTCACCATGAACAGCATTATAAGTACAGATGAATCGATTTCAGCATTTCATGGGACTCTACGTTCATTGCAAAAGGGGCATATTGCTATTGAGCTGCCACTGGACAAATTGAAACCAAAATGTTCAAAAATATGGATTTTATTATTTTAACTGAAAAAAAAAAATACTTTAATTCAGGTTTTCTTGTTTGTTGCAGAATGATCACTGCTGTTTTGTTCCTCTTGTTTTACGTTTGATTAATATATATTTATTTGGTTATGGAGAATATGTATATGTTGATCCAGAGCATATCAGCTTATAACTCATTCACAAACTCTGCATTACAAGCACCTTTAGATGTTGAGACAATGTACATATGCAGACAACGTAAATATTAATATGCCTAACGTGCCATTTTTCTATCAAAACCCAAGATGTGTGATTTGTCCAAGAAACGGGGGAAGGTTTTTAATACAATGGCTTTGGTAAAGCACAGATAATAGTAATGGACAGTATTGCTGTCATGGTGACAATTAAGTGTTAATTCATCTCAAAGATTTTGAGTGTTGCTCATAAGAACCACTACAGTCTGAGTCACTGGCATACTTTACTGTGAGAAGAAAGCCATTCCAGCTACTGAGATATCATGGACCTCACAATCCCTCTGATCTTTGTGGATATTGTATACTGTAAACCTACTGTTTGGATTCACATCTCCTTCAATGACCTGCCAGTATTCAAGTTAATGGACAGAGTATGTTCCAGTGTGTTCTTCTCTGAGTTTGAAACCTCTAACGTTCTTTCTCTGATCTTTGGAAGACTCATCAAAGACCTGCACATGTGTGGAGTCCACTGTTTTAAACTCTGCTCCAAAGATGTGATACAAGAACTCTGAAAACAAAAGAAAGAAAAAAAAAAAACTCCTGCTAGACCCTGCTGCTTTTATTCCACAGCTACCTGCTTATATCCTCTATTGCCCTTAGGTAGATTCTCAGTTAGACCCAAGTGCTGCCTTTTGAAGTGCTGTATAGATTTTTCTTTATTTTATTTTAATGGTTTGAGGTTACAGTCTGAATCACACTGATTGTGTGAATGCACCTCTATTTCTCTAGCATCCAAATGTTGTAGAGCAGATGACAAATGTGCACTTAAAACGGACCTATCTATATGTTATTTTACCTGCAGTACCATTTATTTTATTAGGCTTCGATTCTATTTATTTTTTTTATTTTTTTATTTTTTGTCAGCTATTTTTCACACCACAAAGAAAGCACCATAAAATGTAAAAAAGTGGTACATACGTGGGCAGAATTTTTTTTTTTATATAATGTAATTTAATACATAGAGCAACCAATATTGCCTCATTTGATTTATCCTAGGTTAAAATGTATGCAACACATTTCCAGTACGTATGCAGTTTAAGTATACAAAAACACAGTAGCCTACAGATATTCCCATTGCATCTGTATTTCAGATTCAGCTTTGATGAATCATATTAACCCTTTTTAAAATGTATCCTTTTCACTGCCCAAATTTTAACTGTCCACATTTTTCTCATTTCTTGTAAACATAACTTGCAATTCTTCAATTTGTGATGATGCATATCATTCTTGTTTACATTTACTGATTATTTCCATAGTAACACGAAGGCAGCTTCCTTGGTACTTGGGCACTGTACAGAGGACATAAGGCAGTGCCTGATGACCTTGTGGATTCTTTACAAAGTATTCAAATGTGACTTTATGTAAGATTCTATTCATTGTTAATTACTTCTGAATTATTTATCTCTTATCATTTTAAAGTCTGTCATAGTCTATTTATTTTTTCCCAATCTTAGAAATGTGTAAATCAGTTAATCTTATTTATTTACAAAGCAAAGAAAAAAAAAAAGCAATTATTACCAAAAAGCTGTTCTAAACTGTAATCTAAATATTACAAAAGTCCAGTGATGATATTAGGAGATTGTATGTTTCTTTATTAACTCAATGCTCTTGAACAAATGAACAAATCTAGCAAAGAAAAGCTTGTCTTAACATAATGAAATAATTTCCAGCCCTCTGCTGTGAATCAAATATAAAAAAAAAAAACATAAAAAATATAAAAAATAACCTGCTGAAGTTCCAATTCTAACCTGCCCAGCCATTTACGATATACTGACTTTTGTATGTAAAGTTAAAGCAATAGCTTTTAAGCCCGGTGTTTTTTTGTTTTTGTTTTTTTAAATAAATTCCTGTGTCTCAATACCATGAGGAGACAATAGATGGTCTACTGGGTCTATCTGTTTGAATGTGTCTGTGTGCAGGGATAATCACATCCGGATTTGAGTACAGACACGTTTTGTGGCCGGTTTGACATAACGCAGCGGCTCAATTCAGCTTATCGCGGCCCATTTGGCCTGTTTCGCGGCCGGCCCACCGGCCCGCCCGGTTCTCCCGAGTTCTCCGCCCCTGATCGGCCCCAAAGTGAGTCGACCCACCGGGAAAATGCCCGGTATGCCAGATTACCAATGCAGCACTGGACATGTGGTTTCTAATTCATAGACTTTCTTATATTAGCTTTTCACGGATTTTCTCACCTAGCATTTATGAAAAGCATTTCACCCTGCTGTTGGTATGTCAGAATCAGACAGGGTATATAGAAGAATTGCACGCAACGCCTGAGAAAAGAGCATTAACCTGTATATTTTCTTTTGTCATACCCGCATGAGGGACGTCGATGTGCCATACCCATTCTTTCCAAAACAACTAAATTCTGTCCTTTATTTGTGTTTATGAAAAATTAAAAGCCTTGTGAAAGTTTGCCATGTTGGACTGTAAATACACTTCAAATGATATATAATTGGTCAGAGAAATACAGTGAAAGATCAACCCAAACCTGTCTCTATTTTGGTGTTGTTTATGTTGTGCAGGCAGTTAATCAGGTGCAAATTCACATATTGCCCTTTTTTTTCTTTTCTTTTCTTTTCTTTTTTTTTTTTTTTGCAATGAGTTACACTGTAGTAAAAAAAAAAAAAAAAAAAAAAAATCCTCCCAAACTGGCAGCTGTGGTTGCCAGAAATTCACCGTAAATACGGTAATCACGCTTCAGGCTTTGCAGGATGTAATTTTGATGCCTGTATATTTTACGGCATTACCGTTTATATTATTAAATGATATAAACGTAATCCTTTAACCTTTTGAAACTGTAAAAATCTGCTTTTCACTTTTTAATGTATTGTTACTCATCGTAGTAATTACAGAAAGACACATGATGACATGAAGATCATCAGTAAGAGCAATGATCAGTAAACATGTAGAGACGGTGCTCAGTGTCACTCACACAAACACTAAACACCGTCAAGGTAATACATGTGAAATTAAAATAAACATACTAAAATTATGCAACTAAACTATATCAAATATAACATAGAACACCCCAATGTAGATAAGTGATATTAAAAATAAGAAGAAACATAACTATTCCCATAAAATATTATAATTATTATTTTATTTTGTTTTACTGTAATTTTAACAATAATTTACTGTAAAAAGTACATGTGCTCTCTAAACATAATGTTAATTTTTACCATTAATTATATGGAAAAATCATACATTTTACATGTAAAAAAGGTAAATTTTTTAACATTTATTGTCTTTTTAATATATTATAATTGTTTACCGTATATTTTAAGGTATCTGCCCATTAACCAATTAAAGTTTTTTTACTGTAGCATTTTTTTTACAGTCTTTTGCCATTAAAATTACGGACATTTTTTACAGTGTAATACATTGAGATAATGGAAATGATAAAACAAACTGTCAGATAATGCAACATTCCACGTACATTAAAAATATGTATTTTAGCCTATCATATATATATATATATATATATATATATATATATATATATATATATATATATATATATATATATATATATATGCTTTAATTCCACAAATATTTCAATCGATTGTGTAATGTTTAACTAAATTAAATGACAACAACTTATATATTTCCTATTTTATTTGATTAAAGATTACTCAATTAAATTTGATGGAATTTTCCTATGAAACTGAAATGCATAAATCAAGAGTGACAGAGCATACTACACACAGCACTTCTCACAAGATAAAAGTACACAATATAATGCATACTATAAACAAGATAGGTAGTAGGAAGTCTACGCAAAATTATGCTGTATAAAAAAAATATTCCTTTAGCAAAAGTTAAACATTTTGAGACACTTTCCAAAAATAGCTTAAAAAATAGGGTACAAAATAATAACAATAATAATAAAATCCTTTTTCCAACAAATGGTCAGAAAAGGGTGATGCTAAACATCAAGACGATTTATTTAAGCAATAATCCGCTGCCCACTGTGCCTAACAACGTCCTTCAGCCGTGACTATATTCACAATACGACACAGCCTCAAGTGCCTTATTGCTTTTATAAAATGGGCACCACATAATAAAAATATTCTGGACACAGATGTTCATTAAAATGTTTGTATTTTGTAAGTAAAATCATTAAATGCCAGAACATAAAGTCCCTGGCAGTAAACAGTGAACAGAACGTTGTGGAGTGATACAAACAGAAGTTCTGTGAGACCAATGTTGATTCAAAGTTATTTATAAACCTTTTTACATATATTACAAACAGAGAAGATTCCAGAATCTTTCTGTCGTTTTGTTTATTTGATGACAGTGTTTTCACTGTATTTTTTGTAAAGGTAAGCTTCTATCGTTTTCCCCTCTGGTGCCTTGACCCCTTTCCCTCACAGTTATAAATATCCATACTGATGTCAGTACACCGATTGTGTTTCACACTTCCATACACTACTGTCCCACTGGAATTAACTAGAGATAAACTTTCCGGACTCACTTAAAATTACGGAAAGGATTCTTCCGCGCGAATTAACCGGTGCGCCGTTTATTTGTATGGATGAGATATGAGCGGGCCGCGAGCAGTTCTCGGTTTACAGGAAGAAGATAACGACCAGGCTTTGTCACGGCAGCAGGCAGCAAACCGACTGAAGGCACGGTTTCTGGAAGCACTCAAGCGCAACGATGCAGCCGAGGTGACAAAAATCCTTCGCACCACCAACATTGACATAGACACTGTGCTGGACGTGGAGGACTGCGATAAGATCCTTGCCTCATATAAGCAAGGTAACTTAAGATGAGAAAATAACAACACTCACTCTTGTGAGAAGGAATGATTACGTGACTATCTGCTGCAGTTACTGATCCAGCCACAGGGTGCCACCAGACTGCAAGTTAACATAAAATGTGTCTGAAATAACCTTCAATGAAACATACTAAGTAAACTAGGGTTATTGGCTTGAAATGTCAGGCAGTGGCAACAGTTTGCTCTCTTGCCCTTTCAGTGGATTAGAATTCATTTGTCACACTGCACGACTATTTAAACCTTGTGCGTCAATAAAAAAAAGTTACTCAGACGTCCTTAGAGGAGAAAAATATCCGGGTCAAAAACTGCCATAATAATATTATATATTAATATCATTTTCCTCTTTCAGTTAGTTATTTTTTTTAACCAGCATCAGTCCTGATCATAACTACCAAATATTAATTCATTTTCAGAATTTTAACACTTTTAATGCCAGTTTGTTTACATAATGCCAGTGTTGTTTTTTTACACACACACACATACACACACATTCTCAATACACACATACAAAACATACTCTGACATCCATACCAACACACCCACACAATTTTAGCTGCATCATTTATTCAACTGGCCTGCAGTGCTCTATAATACAGCAAACAGAAAAAAAGCATGTATTTGCTCCATAGGCATGAGGAAAGATGGCACCATCTGGTGGAAAATATTAAAATTTTACATTTTGAAGCCAGGGCGCCGGAATGAAACCATAATATCATAGAATTCATGATTTTATGCTTTAATGGCACTGGGATCAAATATTGCAGTTTTAATAGGTTTCAATGAGGACATTTTTGTCTTTAAGGTCCAGAGTGTAACTATTTTGTGTACACAGTGTATTATAGATGTATTATAGGTTGAACTGAGGTTGAAATATCAAAATTCCCTCAAAAAAACACACCTTTGGCAAAATGTATGCGGCTGGCATTAATACAGCCAAAATGATCGAAAAAAACAAAAAGGAAAAAGACAAAAATGTCCCTAGGGTCACACAAAGGTTAAGTTAGTTTGATGAATTGTTGACTAGCTAAAGAACTATACTATCCCTTATACATTTATATAAATTTACCCCTAAAATCTTGATGAAAAAAGCTAATGTCCATGTTATTTGTCATCTATGCATAGACATAAACTATATTATAATTATTAAATGAAATAGTTCCACATGTTCAACATACAAAATAGAACTAAACCATGGGTGCCACTGTCAATGTACTGTATCACATACTTCATACCTTCCCATTTTCTGTGATTAAGATTTTTCTCCAGGCTCCATAACTGCTTTAATTAATAAAAAAAAATGTCCAACAGGTTACTGGTTACCGAGTTATAAGTTGGAGTCATCCTGGGCAATGGGTCTTCACGTGTGTATGATGTACAATGCATTGGAGAGTGCCATAGTCCTTCTGCAGAATGGGGCAGCGGTCAACAGGAAACCGAACGGGAAGGCCCCTTTACATGTGGCCTGTACGGTATCTAATGCTGACTGTGTGGGGCTTCTGCTGGAATGGGGGGCTCGGATCAACAGTTTGTCCCTTAGTGGACATACCCCTTTACACTACTGTGTTACGCCAGAGTCACTGGACTGCGCCAAACTCCTTGTTCTCAAAGGTCTGCAAATGCAAGGTCATGACTGTACATCTAAGTCCTGTGAACTCCCAAAAAGAGTGTTTAAAATTTAAGGAATAGTTCACCCAAAATTAAAATTCTGTCATCATTTATTTACCCTAATGCTGTTCCCATATGACTTGGAACACAAAAGGAGATGCTTTGAAGAATGTTCATGCTGTCTTTTTCCATATAACAAAAGCATATTGTGACCAGGCAAAAACAACAAAAAATCCCTATAAAGTCACCATAAAAGAGTTGTGCAGTCTTTTGAACAATGGCAAATTCTCAGGGCCAGCAAAGCCTTCTCTGCTGGCCTAACATGCCAAATAAATAAATATTTTATCTCAATCACCTTTTTGCCTGTGTATTTTTAATCGCTTTCCACTCTTAATTAATCTACAAACAAATAGAGAAAAACAAAAAGTTTATCCAGTCAGAATTTATTTCTTGATGCTTACAAGCAAAGTGTGACAACTGTTTCCACAAATCGCATGCCTGAATCCATGTGCGTTAGCTGAAGCAGCACGTGAGTCTGAGCTCCACCCAACAGTGCAAATGAATGGGCAACTAAAATCAGATTGTCAGATTCATCAGCCAATCAGATTGATTTATTTGTTCTTGGTGGGTGTGATCTTTAGTATATGTTCCGGTCGAGGCCTTCTAGATGGCCTTGAGTGATGCAGTCACGCTATTGCTGTTGAGAAAGAGATCCTTATGGATTTAAAAACATGAGATGTTCTGCATAACTGTGTGATTTATTAAACTGGAAAGGAGGACTGATTTTCACTTCAAGTAAATTGGTAAGTGCTTTTTGCATTGTTATAGCAACATCAGGACTTTTCTAAGTGTAAATTAGGCTGCTTGAGCATTCAGTGTCGGATCAAGTTTTGAAAAGTAGTGCTGCGTTCCATTCAACTCGGAAAGTCGGATTTTACAACTTCCTACTAGGTAAAGTGCAATGGAATGCAGACGTTGTGAGACGTTCATTTCACAAAACAGTCATGCTGCAGTTAAAATTAGGCTTGCTTGAGCATTAAGTGTCCTTTCAAGTTCTGGCTGTAACATCTGAGGTTGTTACCCCTCCTACCAACCACCAGAGGGAGCCCTCTCCCGAATACTAACTCTGTACCGTTTCTTCCTTGGTGACTTCCTGTTTTGAACTTTATAAATACCATACTGTTCCATTGTTCATTGTGAAGTATTGCCAGTTTACCCTGCCTTACCAAGCGTTTTTCCATTGCTGATTGTTCTCTTGTTGTGAAAAATTGCCTGTTTTCCTGGATTTACTGCGTTTTGGATACCCCTTTGTTTTGTTTGCCTTGTTTGACTGTCTTTTTGTTTTACTGGATTATACCACCTGCTTAACAACTACCTCTATTTGCCTGCCGATTTGGATTGTTTGCTTGCGTACTTTAATAAACTTACTGCACATGGATCCTAACACCATCTCCATGGCCAGTTCGTTAAACTGGCTTTCGTGCGTGGACGTGTTTTTAAAATGTAAATTGGTATTACTAGTTAGCTGCGACATAATGCATGATGCCCAACGGTATAGGGTGTCTTATTCATTGTGAAACTGTGTTTTCTTAATGGCATGAATCACACTGAAGGCCTAGACTTTAAATGCACGGCCCGCCACTGCTTTTGAAGCATAACCATATGATAGCTTTATGTGAAAGCTCAGTTGTGATTGCACATTTTCAGACAAGTACAAATATGGGTTTGGAACGATATGAGAATGAGTAAATGATGACAGAATTTTCATTTTGGGGAACCATTTAGACAACTTATTTATACATTTATTTATACACTTATTTCATCTTAGAATTTAGCTTTTACATGAGAATAGTAATCTATCATGTTAACTTGTAACATCCTTATTACATGTATGGATTCTTACATTTTTAAAAATGTAACTTTCTAAGCTTCAACTACAACTAATTAATAAGTGATAGTTCACCCAAAAATGAAAATTCTCTCATCATTTACTCACTTTTCATGTGATCTCAGATGTGTATGACTTTCTTTCCTCTGCTGAACACACACACACAAAAAAAAAAAAAAAAAAATATATATATATATATATATATATTTCTAGAAGAATATTTCCATACAATGCAAGTAAACAGTGACCAAAACTTTGAAGGTCCAAAAATCAAATAAAGGCAGCATTAAAGTAATTTTTAAGACTCCAGTGGTTTAATCCATGTCTTCAGAAGCAATATGATAGGTGTGGGCTAGAAACAGATCAATATTTATGTCCTTTTTTACTATAAATCTCCACTTTCACATGTATTGTTTTTTTTTTGTTGTTTTTTTTTGGCGATTCGCATTTTACGTGCATATCGCCACCTACTGGGCAAGGAAGAGAATTTATAGTAAAATATCGCTTCTGAAGATATGTATTAAACCACTGGAGTCATATGGATTACTTTTATGCTAACTTTATGTCCTTTTTGGAGCTTCAAAGTTCTGGCCACCATTTACTTGCATTGTATGGACCAACAGAGATATTCTTCTAAAGATCTTTGTGTTTTACAGAAGAAAGAATGTCATACACATCTGGGATGGCACGAGGGTGAGTAAATGATGAGGGAATTTTCATTTTTGGGTGAACTATCCTTTTAAAGCTCAGTCAAGCTACTCTTTTTTTTTTTTTTTAAAGAAGTCAGCTACACTACAAGTTACTAACAAAAGTTAAATCATTTAAAGCTGTTTAAAGAAGGAAATATTTTTTTCTAAATAACAATTAGATTCAATTAAGCAATTAGGGTGACAGAATGAAACTGAACATATACATTTATAAAAAAATATAAACTAGTAGAACAAGGAAACACCATATTTTATATAACTGAGTCTAAATATAGTGATAAACTGCAGCAATTAACTAAATATTCTGCTTCAAAAAGGGAAGAGCAAAGTTCTTTTAGGGCTGTGAAGGGGCATTTATGGGAACTAGTTCATTTACATGAAGCATCCAAATGATCCAGCTCACTAAAATGAACTGCTCAGTACAAATGAACCGATTATTGTAACTGTTTGAAAGAACCGATTCACTTAAATGATTTGGATTTCTCAGTGCTACATATGAGAAAGGACCGTTTAGGTAAGCGTGTTTGATTTCCCATTTGGCTCCATTGCTGCGTTTGTAGTATAATGTGACAAATACAGTATAGCATTTTGTGATGCTACACCGCTTCTCATTGAAAAATTTAGATAGTTGCTGGAAAGGTTACACTGTTGTTGAAATAGCTGAGCTACAGTCACACTACTGAAAACTGTAGTTAAGTTAGTAGCATTGCTACTTTTGGTAATTACCAAAGACTTTTTGTATTTATCTTTTACAAAGCAAACAAATTCAAATTATAATAGCAGAAGCCACATGCATAAGATTAGATCAGTGTCCATTGACTCAAACCCATTTGATTTCTCACTCCAGGAGCAAACATCAACATGCCCAGTGAAGAGAACCAGGACACCCCTCTGCACGCAGCGGCCCGTTTTGGGATCCCTGAGCTGGTGGCTTTCTACACTGCCAATGGAGCCGATGTCAATGCAGTCAACTCCCACCTGGAGACGGCCCTGATCACTGCTGCATTTTGGGCCATGGACATTCGCGAGCGGACCTACAGTTCAGACCACCATCTTGTGTGTCGGATCCTGCTGGACCACAACGCTAACCTACATTTATATGAGGAAGACAAGAAGACGGCACTGCACAAGGCTTGCTGGAACTGTGACCATGTGCTTATACAGATGTTGCTGCAGGCCGGTGCTAAACCTCAAGCTATGGATATCAATGGGTGTGCAGCTATCCAGTATGTGTTGAAGGTGGCACAGCTCAGGCCATGGGCTATTCCTGAACGCTGCTTTCAGCTGCTTCTCAACTACGGAGCAGCAAGAGTATATCCACCCCAATTCCATAAGGTATTAGAGTCACTTAGATGAATTGTTAGTACTACATATATTTATGGCAGTAAACCTGTCAATTGATTTAGATGGGTTTTATTAGCTAGAAATATTACTGCAGAGTACGAACATATGAGCAGTCTTCATGATCAGCCATAGATAAACTCACCCTTAAAGGATTAGGTCACCCAAAAATGAAACATCTTTCATTATTTACTCACCATCACGTCGTTCCAAAATGCATGACTTTCTTTTTTCAGTGGAACACAAAAAATAAATCTTTAAAG